>NW_019739214.1:894783-979258 GCF_002891405.2 Cryptotermes secundus
TATATATATAGCATTCATGTTGCTCAGGATCAGTTTCAGTGGCGAGCTCTTTTGAGCACTGTTATGAACCTCCGGGGTATGTACAAGGAACTATACTTTTCTTACCTGGCTGAATGACCGTTAGCTTGTCAAGAATAATTCTGCTCTGAAGAGCTACTTAATACACTGGGAGTACTTCCACTATTAAATAAGTGTATGAAAACTAAACAACATTAAGCCGATCACAGTGGCCGTGAGTTTTAAGGTATTGCCAACTGTCTGTAAGATTCAGCATTTTAGAATTAATTCTGAATGGGCACTAGCCACAGAGAGTAATCATTCTAGAAGGAAAGGAAACCTACCTCTAACAGATTGCAGCATATCTTCCCAGGCTTAGTGAACGCGTTCTGAGACATGACACTGTCGACTCCGGTGTCGTTTGTATCTGCTGGAGATGTAAATATGGCGTAGCTGTAACAAGAGAAGCAGCGAAAGTCAGTTCGTCGAAGGAAGGATGGTGCGGTGTATTTATGGAGTACTGTTGCACGTGTGCATACGAAAAATGGTGATGTTTTCTTTTTGGAAGACTTAAGGATTATTTAATATTGTCCACTTATTTCTACAAGTAGTGGATTAACATTTTTGTGACATGTAAATCTACAAGATAAGGCAGAATAGAACGTGAATTTAATCAAAGTTACAAAGCAGAAAAGCTGGGTATTGGTGAGTACAAAAACATACATATTACGTATACGGTATATCTCATGTTGTACAGTGTGAGGAGAAACCAATTTGCCACCGTTCTTGTCTTACCCACTAGATATTTAACCAATCTATACCTGATTTCTCTCTTTCTTGTTCATGGATTATTTATGCTTTTTATTATTGCTAGTGGGTTGGGACTAAATCCCTTGTACCGCGGCCACTTCTGGCCTATTGTGGATTATTTAACGTTTTCAACTTCGTGATTATATTACCATCGGATGGTAGGGTGACTAACCGACCGACCAAACAACGAACCAACGAACGAACGAACGAACCAACCAACCAGTCAACTCCATGCAGCAGAGTCCTTCAAGGAAGATCACAATAAGAGGGATGGGATGGATGGCATGTATAGCACGCATGAGGAGAACGAGAAATACTTACAGACTTTTTGTCCGAAAATCCAAAGTAGAGAACTCGCTTATGATGCGTAGATGAAAGGATTGCTAGAGAAGTGTGTTGTTGATTGAATTCAAGTGACCCAGAATAAAGCCAAATACCTTCCATTTGTGAAAAGGGTAGCGAACTTTCGAGTTCTATAGGCGCAGGAAATTTCTCAGATGTATATCAGCTGCCTACGAAAAACTACGTTCTGATAACTGACTGAGACACGTTGGTGTGGGTATGTCAGTACGGCGCATTGAATAACTTCCGAATTTCTCAAACTGAATTGTATCGAATCATATTATTATGCTGAGTAATCAGACTGAACGATTTCTTGTCGCCTCTTTACACACTAGAGTACTGCTCACTGCTGTGGGTGTATTCCTGCCTCTTCGCTTGCGGCGTATTCGTTGTTATCTCCAAACAGACGTCTTATACTTCCGCTCTACTAGGAACAGGCTTGTGTACAAAGAACTATGACTCCCGTTTCTACTATGCCCGGTAAGATAAACAGTATCGCGAATTGTACTGGAGCTGCAGAGAAACTGCGTCACAGTAATACAGAATGGCAGGGCTTCCCCTTGGAATTCCTTTTAAAGCCCAGTGGTTCTGTATGTACCACCAGGCTTAACACATCAAAATACTGCTTTCTGCCCGCAAAGTGTATCTGCGTATTTCGTATGGTACTCAGAATGAGTAACCAAATTAAATAGGGAAACATTGATCTAGTGCAGGCATGTCCAACGCGTCGATCGCGATCGACCGGTCGATTGCGGGACGATTTTTGGTCGATCTCATAGGCCTATAAGGAAAAATTATACGTAAAAAGCAGGTAAATTCACTTGTAATATAATGTGATTATATTCAGATTTTGAAGGGAAAATCTTGTTCAAGTAGTGTGTACTTTCAATGTATGTTGCTTTTACAACAAACATTATGTGTCGTGTTATTTTTACCAATATTTTTGCTTAAAGCGAGGTACGACGATAGGAGGGGGTGGTAGATCACTGGCAGTTTTGACACTAAAAAGTCGATCACAGCCTGTTTGAAGTTGGACATGTCTGATCTAGTGTAAAAAAAGTGTTGTTACCATGTTAACTGTGAATCATGGGAAGAGTAGGAAGTCGTTATTACGAACCCATTGTCGTGTTGTTAACTATGATTACTATAAAATATGCGAAGTTTATGTACTCATTGTTGTCAGGATTCCAGTGTTGTTCTTACGGAGAAAGTAATGTGGAAATAAGGTGACTTGGATTCGAACTCGTGAGCTTAGCAGCAAAACGAAGAATTTTATCGGGTTGTCCCTCCAAGAGGAAAATATTTTGCCATTACCAATTTTTTCCACTAGTCGCCATTTGGGAGAAAAAGGGATGGACAGATGGACGGACGAATTTTGACGAGTTTGTATATAGATAATCAGGACAGAAGGTTTCGTGGACCAGATTAGGAACGGATTCATAAGTAAACGTCATACTTCCTCATCATGCAATGGGTTTACTCCTATGTCAGGAGACTGTATTAGATTATAGCGTCGAGTGGTATGTTGATCGATGAATAATGAATTGGAGGTGACTCGGAAGGAAGCGGTGGTAGACTGATTGAAGTACTACCCCAACATTTGCCTGGAGAGACTGAGAAAACCAACAAAGAATCTCAGTCAGGATAGCCGATATCCCGATTGAGATTCGAACTAGGTGCTTCCAGAATACAAGCCAGAAAAGTTACAGCTCGAGCCAGCTTACTTGGTATACTTCTTCTCGCCGAGCTAAACCTTGGTCGTCAGACTCATTTGAAGTTACATCGAGCCAGTAGGGCCGCGCCATAGCTCAGGCGGTTAGTCGCTGGCTTCCTACTGCGGCGGCCCGGGGTCTGGTCAAGTGGGATTTGTGGTGGACAAAGTGACGCTGGGGCGGGTTTTCTCCGAGTTCTTCGGTTTCCCCTGCCAGTCTTCATTCCACCAAATTCTGCATCATCATAATCACCCGGTGCACGTACAATAGGCCAATCAGTGGCCGACGTGCCGAGTGGACCCAGTTGGACTCCACTCCCCACTAAGCGAATTTAAAAAATAATTACATCAAGCCAGAATAGCGTTCTGGATAGCTGTTTCTACATGTTAACATTGTACCCGTATTTTTATTGAGCGTAGCTCGGTATAGCGACGGGATTCGATCTGGTCGGCCGGAGTTCTATTCCCGGCAAGGAAAGATATTTTTCTCTTCTCCACACCGTCCAGACCGGCTCTACGGCATACCCAGCCTCGTATACAATGGATACCGGGGGCTCTTTCCCCGGGGTTAAAGCAGCCGGGGCTTGAAGCTGACCACTCATCTACTTTTAGTGCCGAGGTCAAGAATGGTGGAGCTATGTGTCCATTCCCTCATACGTTTCCAAGGCATCGTGCTTATGTAATTAAACACAGGGACAACTTTATTTTTCTTTTTTACTTTTGCTTACAGATTACAGTTTTCAGTGAAATGACTACATGATACCGCTGCGTTTTATGCAGATGGGAATCAGGTTTTTAATACGTAGTGAATAAGAGAATGTTATCCTGAGAGCCCCCATAACTATCAGCCATTCGTACGAACGTGACTAAAAGAGTACAACAAACTTCATGTGCTAATCTGTTCTGCTGAAGGATAAATTGCATCACTCATCGGCGAGTCTCTAGCTATTCTATGCTCCTTTCCCTTTTATCCTGGTTGTTTCCGTTTTGGCTTTAATAAATGTTTGTAGTGGAAATTATTGCGTACATTCAAGGACTCTTGTGAATGCAAGGAAAGCAAATCTGTGCAAGAGAATGACTTTCCCGAACACGCCTCCTAAAGCTGCCAAAGACTACTACGTTGTAACCTTTTGTTTATACATTTCTTTGAGCGTAGGAGTTCTCGGAGTACGTTGTGACTACCATCAGGGAATAATGAATGCCTTACTATTACTGGGTTGTTCGCTAACTCACAGTTCCAGGAAAACAGATGTGATCACGGTTTTGGGAAGTTGTAAGCCTTAGAGCAAGTCGACGTTAGAGTTAAGAAAAATCGATACGTATCATATAGATGTCAGACGATTTAACCAATTAAACTTATTAGACATGCCGAGAAGTAGGAATTATTTAAGCCTGATTACACTTAGTAAGTGTATCGATTACTATTTCAGTTTCAAGACTTATAGGAACTGGAATTTTTAGGGAACAATTCACCGATTATATCACGTTTATAATTCGAAATGACTGTGTCATATGGAGAAGTGCGTTAAGTACGCAACACATGTTTGGTGAGCTCATGAGAAATATGAATATTACGAGAACAGTTTCACTGTGAAATACGTTATACCGGGTCATAGTGGCTGCGCAGTCTAATTCATGAACTGTCTTCGCTCGCTCGAACCTTGGAATCGTTGGTTTGAATTCAACCCGAGTCGTGGATATCTGTGTGCATTAATTCTGTGTCTGCGTTGTCCTGTGTGTAGGTAGCGGCCTTGCGGCCTGCTGAACACCCGTCCAAGGAGTTCTACCGACTATGTAAAACAGATTAGGAAACTGAAGAAAAGGTCAGGGCTCAACAAAGGGCTGTAGAGTCATTGACGAATGAATGGAGTACATTGTAGGGTATTATTTCCTTGATAATGAGTAGTGAATGACTGCAATTTGTGAAAGAGCTGATATTGGACGAACCGGAAAGTCACGTGAAAATCTTTAATGGTTATAGGCGTATTTGTGTAAGCGAAGCAGAGGGGCAGGTCACAAGTCATCATAACCATTTTTGGTTCCAGAACAGCCCTGTTCTGATACAAGGAAATACAGTTTAAGAGTAAACAGCTGTAAGTATTTAGATTGGTGCGTATGGATTAACTGAGACGTCCTTGATATGTTTTAGAGTAGGCCAGATATACTGATCGACCAATTAATTACCATCACCGTCCATACAATGCAACTGTAACTTATTCGTTCATTCATCATTGTCTCTACAGCCCTTTGTTAGGCCCTGGCCTCTTCTTCAGTCTCGTAACCATTTTTACACAGTCGGTAGGACTCTTTGGGCAGGGGATCAGCCCGTCGCAAGGCCGCTACCTCCACAGGACAACACAAACAGAATAAACGCATACAGACATTCATGCCTCGAGGGGGACTGGAACCCACGACCTCAGCGTCCGAGCGGGCGAAGACAGTTCATGCCTTAGACCGCGCGGCCACTGTGATCGGCAACATTAACTTATGCCTATACTTATTTTTAGGCAGAATGAGAATTTCTATTATATAAGCAACAAATATTTCAGGATTGCGTTCCGGAGGAATTATGCTATTTTATAAGCATCAGGGCAATAATGGGGTTTCACATCTGTATTCTGGCTTCGGTTGTTCAGCGTCTGCTGTTGAGGAAGTCATTGGCAGCAACGTTAAATAGAAACTGGCGTGAACTGGAATTAACGAGAGGTTAGTAGTTCGGTTGGATCAGCGTCTGGAATTTTGTGTAAAGCTGCACCGAGGTGGTTGGATTCTTATATTGTACATTTGTACCGCCTGTAGGAGAAGCAGTGAGTATTTGTGAGGTGAACTGAAGTAGGATGGAGTGTAATTAGACTTGGCCTATTTGAAAGCACTGTAATGTATTACCACGAACTACGAAGGGTTTAATGGCGCCGAGGAAAGTATTTGGACCTGAGAGGGATGAACTAACGGAAAGCTGGAGAATATTGCATAGAAAGGAGTTTAGTAATCTCTCTCGCCAGATAATACGTCGATCAAATTAAAAGACGATGCAATTGGAGGTTCACGCGTGGGAGAGAGGGAAACTTCATATAAGGATTTTATAGTAAGATCTGAAAGAAAGGGACAACTAGAAAGACCCAAACCCAGATGACAGGATAATATTAAACCAGAACTTAATGAGAAGGATGGGAGGGCATGGACTGGACTCATGACTGTGTATCTCCTTTGTTTTCTTAAACAGACTTTTCGCGCTCATGAATTCACTCTGTTACTTTGTGGATTAGAAGCCCAGATTAAGGATTCTCATGTATACTGTAACTACAATATACTGTAGTTGACCATTAAGGAGGCAGATGCCTGGAAGGAAAGGGAAAAATTCAAAATTGAGGGCAGACTTACAGACAGACATCTGCAAAATGTGCTAAGAGATGATTCCTGTAATATTATGGTGTATTTGCTCAAAGCAAGAACTGTGGAGGCAGAAAGACAGTCGCTGCTAGGTAATGGCCCGTACACATGCAGCAGAGGAACGCGTAACGTACGCTGTTACGTCACGCAACAGTAGAAGATGTGTTGCAAGCGACGTTCTCTGTGGGGTCGTACCGCCTTCGTGGCTACGTAGCTGTGTGCTGAACACATTTCTGTAGCAGTGAATCATCACGAAACAATAGAGGAAGCGATGTTTTCTGTGGGTCTGCCACGAATCTATATATCAAGATCTCACGCAGCTAGAATTATAATTGAGTCGAGTTCCGGAGTTGGCAGTTGCAGAAGAGAATAGAACTGAGAGAGTCGGCAGTCGTAGGTGGTTGAGAAGAAATGGCAAGAAAGAATTAGGCAGTGAAAGGAAGACTTCATGTATGCTGCAGTGACAGTGAGACTGTTATAACTCAGTTGGCAGGAGACGATTGGTGAAGACTGAGAACCCTAGTTTGTGTGTGTGTGTAACGGTGAACTGTAAAGTGTGTAGATAAGCGATAGCGCTGTGTTACCTGTAGTCCTGAGTTGAATGTATAAGGTGTCAATAAATCCAATCCAAAACCCGTAAGTTACGCACATCCCCCAAATAGTGTCAGTATCAAATTGAATATCTTTGACCTGATAGGATGCAAGCACTACTAAATAATGCATTAGGGGTGAGTAGTTCAGAACTCCCGTAAGACCGAATGAGTTATTGTACATTAATTACTGTAATTAACTTGGTGTCACAAGAATTAATTGCAGATAATACTACCATCGCTTACACTATTTGGTACCAAAACTTCAAATTGCCCTGTAGTGAGCTTAGCATTTTCAGTATAACCCACACCCTGAATATATTGCTTATATTTGATTTAAACACACAACTTTCATAGACGTGGCTAGTACAGTCGTGCTTAATTATTCCTGATTCGTCTGAAATATCAGTGCAGTTCTCTGAGAACAGTGAGATATTTCCGGATCGGGGTATCTTAATGCAGTGTTACGCATTGCAAAGTATTGTGCATGTACATTCTGAAGGGTTCTTACGATGGTGTATGACACTAGGAATTACTGGCCTTTTTACTTTGTCTATGCGCCGGTGTTCTAAAGAACACTGATGAACATAACGTTTCGGAAACTGGATCTGTTTCCGTTCTCAGGCGAAGGGGTGGGAGTACCTAGAAACCCATGAAGAATCTGTCACATACTGATCTCTGTGAGTCGCTAACATCACTGCTGATAAGGGGGATCCAGGTGGGAGAAATATTCAAACTGTGCTTGCTGATCGGACTGGTTAAATGTTCCATATGGGCCGATTCCTTCTATTTCCTGTACTTGCTGCTACTTTCAATTTGCAATACCCTGGTTTCATTCCAGCCTACCCTATGACCTTCTTCATAGGAATCGGTTCATATGGCACGTTCAACCAATACCATCAGCAAACCCAATTTGGGTATTTCCCCCATATGGATTTCCCTTGTCAGCAATGAGATTAGAAACTCACAGGTATGGTCAGTATGATCTGACAGATCATTGATTGATATCTATACCATTTTAATCCCGGGGTGCTAGTTCTGTTCCACAGATGGCGCTAGTGGTAAGTAAAACATATTCTTACGACATGAAAGTCTTCAGATTTTTCCTATGCATTTACGTGTATATTCATGGATGTGATTTGTTGGCTCGTTTTTTTTGCATTTAATTTCATCTTATTTTTATCATAGTTTCAGGTCCATTATATAAATTTTTACTTTACAAGCCTATTTTAGTGTTATCGCCTTCTGACAAACCCCGAACTCAGACTTATATACATATATATATACAGTAAAACTTGGTTATAGCAACATCGGTTTCTGCGACACCTTGTCTATTGCGTCAAATATTCAATGGTACGAACTAATTCCTCATAAAGCAACTGTTTTTATACCTTGCTTAGTACGACATGCACAAATGCATCAACCTCGTATGTAACGTCATTTTCATTCCTGAATTTCTCTGATATGGACATTGAACGTAATTTAGAAAGTGTGTATTGGGCAAGTAACAGGAAACAGATGAAGATAACTGATTACTGTACTCGTATCTAGGTACAGTAAGGCACAACAATTGATGTAATCTACTGTAATTTGGTGAGTAGGCCTACCTTTAATATACAGTATTAGTGCGGTGTGTATTGTCAGTGAAAAGCGCTGTAATATGTCTTTGATATTACACATTTGGGCAATTCCACGTTAATGTTACGTTAGTCTGTACTTAACTACGTATTTCACTAAAAAATGCAACATTTTAAGTCGGTTTTGGTAGATTTTTACGTGACTAACATAAGGCTACTGTGGAAGTGCCCATTTCGGTTACAACGACATTCGTTTATAACGACACTATTTTTAGGTCCCTTTGATGACGTTATAACCAAGTTCTACTGTATATATATAGCCACAATTCACTGACGTAGTTTGTGCAGTAATTAGGATTAGTTTTTTCTGACGGACCCAACAGAGAGGCGTCTCCCACCCCCCTCACCTGAGGACGGAAACAGATCAAGTTTCCGAAACGTCGGGTTCATCAGTGTTCTTTAGATTACCAGAAAATGGACGAAGTCCAAAAATCCAGTAATGTGCATGATCGACAATTTTTCATTTGATTTTCCTAGGATTATTGATTTTCTACTGGAAAGACATTTGATTCTTAATTGTCAAGGACAACTTGAGAGAGATGTGCCAGCTTCATCAGTCATTGTGGGCAGTGATGATAATTTGCTTGTTCTTGTAACTGAACTAAACTGAACTGAACTGAACTGAACTGAACTGAACTGAACTGAACTGAACTGTGAATCAGAAATTCGTACCCCATAATGAAAGGATTTTCACGTCCTTACAGAAATGCACTTTACTGTTTTATAAATCACGTTAATGGTTGAAATTGCTTTCTCTGTCGGACTTTGAGAGGCTTAGAATTTGGGAACTTACGTAAGTGGGAGCGTCATGGTTTATACAAGTTTATACAAGTGTTGGGAAAGCGAAATGTAGAAGACGGCGATGGGCTGAGAATGTAGGCAGGATGGATGAGACAAGATATGCGTAGACAAATGTGGTAGGTAAATTTGTAAAACGTAAACTTGGAAGACCGAGGAGAAGATGGGAGGATAACATGTAGATTAATCTTAGGGAGACAGGTTATGAGGATCACAGGTGGGTGGAGCTGCCTCATGATCGTGTCCAATAGTGGACTTCCGTAGAAAAGTTATCGAATCATCGGTTTCCGGTTCCGCTATCGCATAAACGAACCCTGCAAGTGAGGTGAGATGAGGTTAATTACAATTCCTCACGATCCGTTTACAAATTTTCTGTTTGGAAAGCGTTAAATGGAAGTGAATGGAGAACTACGGTGATGTTATCCTCCGCAACGGGTCTGGTCCTTCGCCAAAAGAGCAGGAAGAAGGAAAACAAAAAAGAGTCAATGAAACTTACTTTGATGTCATGCGTAGGTGAACCTGGTCCCATATGGTGTTTCGAGACGCATTCCAAGCCATCATTTTCGCTGCCTCAACGCTGTTTCATCGTTTCACTGTCAGAATGTTATTGCTGCTGGCTATTTGTTTTTAACACGTTGTTGCAGTTCGTGGAATTGTCGTATATAAACGTTTGACGTGTCGAAAAGCAATGTTCAGTATGATACAATCAGTGCTGAGGTAAGAGAACCGAGATGAATTTTATGTTCAGTTATGAGTTCCAGCATAAGAAAACCAATCAGTCTTCGAACTCATGTTTTCAAGATATTTACGTCTCAAAGAATTTCCGAAGAAGAGCTGTACGTATAGAATAGATGTATAGATCCAAATTTTCTTGACCTCAACAGTAGTTGGAGGTGAGTGGTCAGCTTCACACCCGGGCTGCTGTACCCCCGGGGAAAGAGCCCCCGTACCCATTTAATAGGAGGTTGGGTGGACCCCAGAGCCGGTCTGGACGACGTGCAGGAGTGAAAATTCTTGACCCTGCCGGGACTCGAAGTCCGACCCCTCGGTCATCCAGCGTAGTGAAGCTAGAGTTCTTAAAGGAAAGTAATTACTAATTTGATCAAGAAGTTTGTAAAGAGGCCTATCTTCTGTGATATAACGCCGTGTAATCTGCTGAAAGTCAGAGTTTCGGAAGAACAAATCACCTCCATCTTCAGGTTCGAAGAATAAGCCAAGCAAGAATCCAGCAAGACGCATGGAGGCAACAAGGTCTTCCGTGACGTCGGTTAACTTTCAACTGACTATACTGTGTTATTTATATACCAGAAGATAGTACTCGGACAAATAAACAGTTAAACCATGGTTGTGAAAACCTCGGATCCTACAGGAAATTTGTCGTGTAGAGGTTGTAACAACCAGGAAGCACAACTCCTCCTTCCCACGGAACCTGTCACCGGGTATTTATACAGAAGATGCTTTACATAGTGTAAGCTTTAGTGCTTGTATTGATGTACGCCACCACCTTCGAAACACCTGCTTTTTCGGCGAAACTTAATCGGGATTTATGCGTCCAATTTCTTAATCGGGCTCTGATATTGATACTTAATCCTCAGTAGGAAATCCTGTTTTTCTAAATTTCATATCTCGTAGGAAACCCTTTGCGTTTCCTCTGTAAAACTCAGCAAGTTAATTCAGTTTAGGAAAATAGCAAACGAAACAAACTCCGTGGCCTGTAGTCCGCCAGCGAACTATACCCACCGAGCTACCGTCGCTTGTCGGCGAAGTTAGTGCCAACTATTGCGGATAGAGGGTGTCGCGTGGTCAGCATAATGGATACATACAGTCGTTAATCTCGGTTTTCTAGACCGGAGCCACTATTTCCTTTAAATAGCTCCTCAGTTATCCTCACGAAGCTGAGTGGGCCCCGTTCCGGACCCACTAGTTCTCAGAAAGTCTAGTAGCGCCGGAATTCGAACCCGGGATCTCTGGGTCAGTAGCCAGGAACTCTGACCACTAGACCACAGAGGCGGCCAGTTTAGGGAAATAATCATTATTATTTGCATTCTGTTACATGTATTTTCAGAGGTACAAGCGTGGTCAACGCAATAATTAATAAACGAAACTAATATTAACGTTTTAATATTCGCACGATACATACCAAAATTTAAAAGAAAATATGTACATTTTACTATAATTTACTAATATAGATTCATTCTGCCCAAAACATTTCAATGACGATGGCTGTGCGTTTATGTAACCACCTGAAGATGATCATGTAGATCGAAACATGTTATTGGTGTATGTAATAAAACAAAATATTAACACGTTAATAGTGGTTTTATGTGTTCATTGCTGTGGTGACGGCCACGCTAGTGCCTCTAGGGAAATAAGGTGCATTTATACGGAAAGCGATATGAAACTCTTGCTTACAATCTGTGGGCATTATGAGGGGTTACTGAACGTTAAAGCAGATGGCACTCGCAGCTACAACTGTGCTTTAAAGAGTTAATTAACTGACTAACAACGCAGACGATTAATAACACTGCAGTATTTTGAATTTATTCTCCAAGTATTTCTGTATTCTTGAAAATGGCTTGAGACCATCACAGTGACCGCGCGGCCTAGGGCATGGCCTGTCTACGCTTGTTCGAACCCTGGGATCGTGGGTTCGAATCCCACTCAAGGCATGAATGTTTCTCTGCTTGTGCTTCTCTATTTGTATTGTCCTGTGTGGGTTGCGACCTTGTGACGGGCTAATCCCCCGTCCAAGGAGTCCTACCGACTGTCTTAGGATTAAGAAACTGAAGTGAAACAAGGCGTTTCACCGGTGTCCTATGCTCTAAAATGGGAGTAACAGGAAAGAGAGAGAAGGGTTTATTCTTTTTTGAGGAGATTTTTTCTTCCCCCACCCCGGCACTACAGCCCCAGTGGGCCTAAACCTACCTCCATGAACTTTTCCGTTCACTTCGGTTTTTCTAGATCTTACACATTCGGTAGGACTCCTTGGGCGGGTGATTAGTACGTCGCAAGGCCTCTAGCTGTACACAAACACACAAAAACGCACACACACAAACTAAACATCCATGCCCTGAGTGGGATTCGAACCCACGATCCCGGTTTCCAAGCGAGCGAAGACAGTACATGCCTTAGACCGCTTGGCTACCGTGACCGGCTTTTGAGGAGATTACAGTCTGCTTTTTCCATTCTCCCGTCATTGTCTCAAGCAAGGAACATGGGGCCGAAGAAACAGTTGCTTACTTCTCGTAGGAATATAGTATATGTTACGCTAATCATTCTTGTTGTAATGTACGTGTATGTATCAGTACAGGCGATCTTTATAAGTCCGTTGGGATATACCGTTGCGAGTTGCCCTCTTGCAAATATTGATATTACTTTTCCAGGAAAACCTCTGTTCTCGTATATTATTATTATTGTACGTTTGCACTATCAATACAATTCTCAGTCTACAAATACTATTACCTTATTAATACACTCTACTTTTATATCGGCTTTTTTACGATTGAAATTGCTGAAGAATTCTTTCTTCTGGGACATAACGCCATGTAGTCCGTTGACTTTCAATGGACTACACGGCTTTATATCCCAGAGAATATAAATTTTCCTAACAACCGCTGTGAGAACCTAAAATCCTACAAAATAACGACTGTTTTCAAACCTAAACATTTATTATGTAGAATAAGACAGAATACCAAGAGAGACTGAGCTTTACAAACACTAAAGTCAGTTTGTTGGTTCACATGTGAGTGGCACTTGTAGCTCTGTGACAGGCCTAGTCGTGCGTCAAATGCAACGCTTGTAGCTGTGACGGGCCTAGTTGTGCGTCAAATGCAACGCTTGTAGCTCTGTGACAGGCCTAGTTATGCGTCAGATGCAACGCTTGTAGCATGCTGTCGCGCACTCGTATTACACGTAAGGTAAAGTTGTCCTTGCCGGTCACGGTAGCCGAGCGGTCTAAGTCATGCACTGTCTTCGCTCGCTCGGAAACCGAGATCGTGGGTTCGAATGCCACTCAGGGCATGGATGTTTGTGTGCGTTTTTCTGTGTTTGTTTACAGGCAGAGGCCTTGCGACGAGCTGATCACTCGCCCAAGGAGTCCTACGGTATGTGTAAGATCTAGTAAACCGAAGTGAAACGGAGAGTTTCATGGAGGTAGGCCTAGGCCCGAATTGGGGCTGTAGCGCCACAGGGAAAAAAAAAGTTGTCCTTATGATTAATTAATTAAGCACTACGCGCCGTGAAGACGTATGGGGGAGTGGATGAATAGATCCATATTTTCTTGACCTCGGCAATGTTTGGAGGTGAGTGGTCAGCTTCACGCTCCTGTCGTTATACCCCCGGGGAAAGAGCCCCCGGTGCCTATTGGATAGGAGGCTGGGTGGGCCCCAGAGCCGGTCTGGACGACGTGGAGATGAAAAAATTCTTTACAGTACCGGTACTCGAACGCTGACTCCTCGGTCGTCCAGCCCGTAGCCAGTCACTATACCGACTGCGCTACCCCGGCTCCTCTCACATTACATGCTCATGGGACAAATCATGGGGTTTTAGCCCACTTTTGGCAAGTTTACTTCTGAAAGCATACACTACTCCTTTATCTAGTATAATTTATTTCCTTCAGCGGTTCCATGTATTAGTCTGATTGGACTCCTGTTTTTATCGGTTACTTTACGATGCTCCCAGTGGCTACACTATATCGCATCGAACCGTAGGATGAATGATGAATTGAGAAGGATTAGGAAGGAAGGCGTCGTAGCATCATTGGGGCACTGCCCTTGCGTTTGTCTGAGATTCTGTATTTCCTGTTCGGAATAATTTCGAACAAGAAGATACTCAGTTACCATTGTTTTCCAGTATAGCTTTTGAGTGCGCCATTACAAAGATGCCAAGAAAATCATGATGAATTGGAATTGAATGGAAAGATCGATTTATGATCTGTGCTGACATGTTAAGTGCATTGGAACAAAACGTAAATACCGTAAGGAAATGCACATAAACTCTATTGGCCTCCAGAAAAGAGGTTGGTCTAGAAATAAACGAAAAGAAAACTAAGCATAGGCCAATGTTCATGTTTCTTAACCGGATAAATAAATCCTTCGAAACTGTGGAAAGATTCAAATATTTGGGGAGGGCACTAACAGATCCAAATTACATTCACAGAGCGAATAGAAGGTTAAACTCGAGGGGCTTATTTTGCTAATCATTGTAAAATCTTCTACTTTCCCGTCCTCTGCCAAAATTCTAAGGATTAAATTGTAAAAGAATATAATTTTACTTGTTTCATATTAGGATGAGATAAAATAACAGAGATTGAGATTGTGTGAGAGAGTGCTGAAGAGAACATTTAGATCTAAGAGAGATGAAGTGAGAGTAAGATGGATGAAGTGACATAATGAGGAGCTTCCCCAAATATTACTGTGGTGGTCAAATCAAAGACAGATTGGCAGGGTATGTATCACGTACTGGGGAAATAAATACACACACACACACACACACACAATCTTATCTGGGAGATCTACGAGCAGATGGGACGAGAATATTAAACTAGTCCTCAGTAAATATGAATCCTGTGTTGTGAATTAGATAAGTATGGCTCAGGATATTGCCTAATGGAGGGTTCTTGTGAATCCCGGGGTTCAATAAACGGCGGAGAATTTTGTGACCAGCTGAACGGTCATAAGCTTAACAATGATTGTGCTTCATGGAGTTAGTTAATGGTTCTGAATTAATTAAAAGCTTTGGTCAAATTTGGGTAAATTTTACCCTCTAATTTGATAGATATAATTTTGTGTGGTTTTGAGATATTGTCTCATATTCCCTCAGAGTCAAATGCTTCTATAGCGTATTTACTGCGCTCCTCCGAAAGAAACTTGCAAGCCGAAAAACAGGTTTCAGTAATGTTATATTTTAATGTCCTGTTGCACTGATTTAAGTCCATGATTTATTTCAACCGTCTTCCAGTGCATACACTCATCTATCTCCTCCTCTCTCTCGCACTACATGTTTCGGCACAAAAGTGCCATCTTCAGGTGCTTATTCGATTCACGCCAAACTAGTTCATTGCATGCCCCGTCGTCCTCATATTAAAATAACTAAAATATATATTTATCATATATATCGATAAATGTTAAATGTTAAAAATATTAAAATTGTTCAAGATTTTTCATCTCTACGTCGTATCTCACCACGCAAGTCACGCCTATCCTCTTCTGTCGGAGCACTCTTTCACTATCGTGTATTGTGCTCTGTGTTGCGTCTTGCTCCTGTGACTGCGTGTGTTATACTGCTGGGTATGTGTGTGTGTGCTGTCTTCGTTTTGAGTGAGGTTTCAGTAACGTGGATTGAATTGAGCTGGTTCAGGATCGGAACCATGAACAGGTTCTGTGCTATCCATGTCGGAAGTTTTTGTATTCTAGTTTCAGATAATACGATACATTTGTAGTTCTCATATAGCGATGTATTAATTACGAATATTCGGAGATAGACTTAAATTTCATTAGTAATTAACCCTACTGAGCTGAGGACTTCTTCACAAGCTGATGGATAGTCTCCTGTTCAAGAAATACTCAGCATTCTGTGAACCCGAAGGTTCCTTAATATGTTCGCAAGAACTCGCCTCTGTTCCCTATTCCTCAGCCAGATGAATTCAATAGACATCCTTCCATTCTGTCTGAGATCCATGTTGATATTATACTCCCGTCTACGCCTAGGTCTGCATAGTGGTCTTTTTCCTTAATGTTTTCCTGCCAAAATTTGGGTTTAATATTAAAACATCGTTATATAATATTTTGAATTGGAGGTCAATCTAAATTTGTTCTTTGAGGACGTCTCACCTACCGTTTATTGATTCAAGGTCAATGAATCGAGGCTCTTTGGCACCCTTTGGCACCTGTGGCACCTGTGGCCACTGCAGGCAATAATTAGCTTCATCACTCGACTCCGGCAATTACACAAGACGAACCATGAAGCAAGGTAGCATATTTAATTTTTTACTAAGTAGATCAAAGAAATAGTTGAGAGCGTTACGTGTATAAAGTGACGAAATCCACGTCTTGAAATGCAGATAGCACAGGCTACGAAGGCTGAATTCTTTGGCGATACTTTCTGTCTTCGCGTCTTTAAAGGGTCGAGTAGCTGCGTGGCTAATGTACAGAGTTCACATCGGTAGAACACAGCCTTAATCCACCACCCCGAACATGAAACAAATAGCATAAACAGACAGTACCAATAGAACGCCAACACAACTGCACTTCGTGACCAAATGTACACAACGGGTTACAGCAAATTTTCAAGCTCTGAGCATTAGCACATAGATTTTAACTATTAACGTCAATATTTTAATTAATTCAAACATCAAATAGAAATAATTAAGCTTCTCTCAACACGAGCACAATAAATTGAAGGAACTTGTGTAATTAGTGTACCTGCTAGTGCCCATGTGCCGATCACAGTGGCTGCGCGGTCTAAGGCGTGAAATGTCTTCTCTCGCTCAAACATTTGGATTGTGGGTTCGAATCCCACTCAAGGCATGGATATTTGTCTGAGTTTTTTTTTCTGTGTTTATGTGTAAGTAGCGGCCTTGTGACGGCCTAATCACCAGTCCAAGGAGGCCTACCGACTGTCTGAGATTAAGAAACTGAAGTGAAATGACGCGTTTCACGGATGTACTATGCTCCAAGTGGGAGTAACAGGAATAAAGATACGTAGATAGAATATTCATGTGTCCCCATAACGCGTCGGAACGAGTAAGTGAAATTAACATGACAGTAACGAAAAATCACACAGCCACCGAACGGAAGTTGAAGAAAAGGACTTAATTTTAAGCAGTAAATTTAATAAGGTTTTGGCACCCGGTATAGTTTATCTATTGTATATCCTAATTTTTTATTCTTTATGGTGTGGGACAGAGTCTTTTTACACTTACCGACCCCGGATGATACATGAAACAAACTGAGCTGTTGATGGAATGAGAATTGTTAAGGGGAAACCGGAGTGCTGGGAGAAAACCTCCAGTGCCACTTTGCCCACTGTACTGACCTGGGAACCAGTAGCCCCAAAAGATACAAGAAAGAACGTGAGCCATTCTTGGAATGAGAATTGTCAGGGGAAACCGGAGTGCTGGTAGAAATCCTTCACCAGTGTCAGTTTGTCTGCTGTACTGACCTGGGAACCAATGTTACGAGAAGCCGGCTGCTAACTTCCCGACGCATGGCAGTGCCTCAGTTCCATTTCAAGTGTCATGATGATAAGAAGAAACAGCATCGTAGTTCTCAGTGTGGTTCTATCACAATTCAACTAAGGTCTACTGTCTCATTCCAAACTACGTAGCTGCAAGCAGAGGCTTCTGAGCCTAAGCAGCGTGCAGTTTCCTATGGAATCTGTGGTACATAATTTGGTCAGAAAAGAAGGAAGAGACTTCTAGGGAGACTTAGACGTAGCTAAGAGAACATTTGGGAAATAGTGTGTGAATTCAAATAGCTTAGGAGAGTACTAAATAGTGAGATTTTTATAAACACGAGGTTGAATGTTTTGGCTCCGTAAAAGCATATATTTTCTTACTCAACTAATTAGCTTTTCTGCTTTCCAAATAAGACTCTCAACACTGTAGTCACAGTTGCGATAGGTGGGAATTCTGTTCACGTGTTTATGGCTCTGTGACTAATAATAACAGGTTTTGAATTGGATGATTGGATTTATTGACGCTTTCTTTTACAGTCACAACCAATTAAAATAACTCACAATTAATCAACTGCCGAGGACTCGCTCCGTTTTCGTCCTCCTGTCTCAACTCTCTTACAACTTCTGAACTGAACTGAACTGAACTGAACTGAACTGCCACCTTCGGAACTCGATTCGCTTATAACCACTTTGCACGGATCCCACGAAGATGAGCCTGTATTTTTAAAATAATCTGTTTACTGCGTCGTTACCCAGCAATGGGCCTGGCGCGAATCACACAGAAAACACTTTTTGCAATACTTTTTATATTGCAAGCACGTATTTCGGGCATCATCTACAAATTGGTCTACACGTCACAGTATGTTAAATTCGTAAGGAATATGCAGCAAAAATGCACGCAAAAACCCTTTGTTCTGTAAGACTTTTATTAATTTCAGATAACATAACCGTAAGAGGCAGTATGTTGACTGCTACTCCTGTTCTATGAATTTTATTTCATAAGATCATAGTCACTCCACTATTTGACAACTCCTACTTCTATAGCTATCCCTGTAACAGGCCGTGAAGGCCCATAGGGTTGTGAGACGTCGAGGCTCCCACATTTCCTCTAGACAGTCGGCTCACAGATGGCGGTAATGTTGTCAGCCTTATGCGCCGGCCGCTCTTTACCCCCCCCCCCACCAGAATGATTCCTAGTACTCATTTTTGTTAGTGGCTGAGTCGACCCCAGGGGCATAGTGCGGCTGGAAGGATTAGGTAAATTGAAAGCAAAATCCACCTCATCAGGAAACGAACCCGCGACGTTTCGGCGTGTAACATAGTACCTCAACCAACTACGCTAAGGCGTGCCCCCACTCCTACGTCTATTCAAATTTTATTTTCGTATGTATGTTTCCGAACTATAATTGGCAAAGACTGGTTGTAACTTTGTGGATTAGTAGAGGACGTTGTTTGGATATGACTTTGCGTTACCTCTGTATTGAAACGAGTTCAGTGGCTCACAAAGAACTTTTATGGGGAAGATCGAATAATATCTTTCGACAGACTGATGAACTGACTCCTAAATGTCTATTTTCGGTACGTCTGCTCGAACTGTGGTGTCCCTAAGTTCTTCATCCCCAGAGAAGCCCATTTGGAGGCGGGTTCGAATACCACCACCGTAGCCCTGCGAGGCGTAGAAGGCGACGAAAAGGGAACCCGGTGCCTGGGGTATAACCAGGCCACCCTGTTCCTGGGGAGGGGGTATAGAAATACGTGGACCTGGCCCTGCAGGCTGAGGGAGTCTCGAATCCGAGACAGTAAAATATGGTCATGAGTCACATGGGTCTCGGACCCGTGAATGACTGCGCTGGCGAGGGCCAGCATCAACTTTAAACGACACCCGCCCTCTCGTCAGAGAGGATGTTACATAAGGACTGTGATCGCAAGTGTTCAGTTGAAAAATTAGTTGGTCGTGAGTGTAACGGGACTTGGCGCCAAGACTAACTGATTGGCTGTAAACCGCCAGTCGTAAAGTAATTCTGACTCTGACTCTAATTCTGACATCTCCAGAGAGTTAGTGTTGCACGACGCCCAGATTCGTGAGGCAGTAAATTTATGGCCATGAGTACCACGGGACTCGGAACCAAGAATGTCTATGCTGGCGATGGCCAGCAACAATTTACCCGACCCGACTCATCCCCAGAAGCAGCTTATGAACCGCAGTCACCATGCCACGAAATTTACTTAGGTTTTTATTTTGTAAAATGTCTCCTTGTGCTTTATTTGTTCCCATTGTTTTCGTTTTTGATGTAATAGTGTTATTATCGATGTGGTATTGGATACTAATTGATAATCTGCTGCTACCCTACAGTCCGCAAGACGAAACAAACCAGAAGTAAATAAGCAATGAGCAGTAATTAAAGTAAATAACCACAAAACTCACAATAACTCAAAGTTATAATCCCATCAATAACAATTCCTATACGAGCAACAGACCCGATCACAGTGGCCGCGCGGTCTAAGGCGGCCCATAAGCATACGAGTCCGGCTCGGCGAGGAGCCGGGCTCGGATTAATTTCACCACACACATATGAGTGTGGCGACTCACACACGGACGAGTTTGGCTCATTGAACCCGAGCCGAATCGGACTAGCGAGCCAGACTCGTATGTGTATGGGCCCCCTAAGGCATGAGCTGTCTTCTCCCGTTCGAACGCTGGGATCATGGCTTCGAATCCCACTTGAGGCATGGATGTCTATGTGCGTTTCTTCTATATTTACGCTGTCCTGTGTGCAGGTAGCGGCCTTGGGACGGAATGATCTCCTGTCCAAGGAGTCCTACCGACTGTGTACAACAAGATCAAGAAACTGAAAAATACTGCCAAGGCTATAGAGCCATCGACAGATACGAGCAGCAGAAGAATAAGAAATTAATTACTTCTCATCACTCACTCACTCATGGAGCTGAGCCCTTCTTGAGAAGCTGCCAATTGTGCAGCTACTCAAGGATTTCCCAGCATTTTATGGAATCCGGAGGTTAAGTACCGTGTTCACAAGAGCCCTCCACTGGTCCCTATACTGAGCCAGTTCAAGCCAATCCATACCATCCCATCCTATCTCTCTAAGATCCCTTTTAATATTGTTCACCCACCTACGCCTTGGTCTTCCCAGTGGTCTCTTTCCTTCTGGATTTCCCACCAATATCCTATATGCATTCTTCTCCCCCATTCGTGCTACATGCCCACCTCATCCTCATTGACTTGATCGTTCTAATTATACTTGGAGAAGAGTACAAGTTATGAAGCTTCTCATTATGCAGTTTTCTCCAAACTCCTGTCACTTCATCTCTCTTCGGTCCCAATATTCTCCTCAACACCCTGTTCTGAAACACCGTCAGTCTATATTCCTCCCTTAATATCAGAGACCAAGTTTCACACCCATATAGAACCACAGGCAAAATTATAGTTTTGTATATTTTAATTTTTATGTTTTTGGACAGCAGACGCGAAGACAAAAGGTTCTGGACTGAATTATAGCAAGCATTACCCGAGTTCAATCTCCACTTAATTTCCTCCTGAATCAGATTTTGATTTGTTATCGTCGTTCCCAAATATCTGAACTGTACCACATTTTCAAAACATCTGTTGCCCATCTTTATATCATGATTTTTCCCGTCATTTTGGTGACGAGACAGTAAACTTCTGATCAGTAGTATATGAAAAACTAAAAACAACAAGAAAACACGCGTAACAAAATAATAACGCAAGTAAATATAGGAGAAACTTAGCTGCGCTTTGTCACCGGCAATTTAATAGTCCAAAGGATGAAATCTTTGTCTTCAATTGTCTTGATATTTCCACTCGGCCTCATTACCGCGATTCACCACCGCAAACAGTCGACAGAATGAGTTCATTGTCTTAAGGCTCATAGATTCTTCAGTAGGAAAGGGAGATTTAAGAGAAATGTCAGGTTGACGTCTGGTGCCGACATTTACGATGATGTCTGTAAACACAGCCTTTTGTATCATAACAGTGAGATGAATAATACATTATATTACGTACATGGGCACGCGGTAGCGTACTTGGTTGAGGCACTATGTTACAAGCCGGAAGGTCGCGGGTTCAAGTCCCGATGAGGTCATTGGATTTCATCAGTTGACCTAATCCTTCCAACCGCACTGTTGCCCTGGGGTCAACTCAGCCTCTGACAGAAATGAGTACCAGGAAAGCTGTGAAGTCCTCGAGGCTCAACAAAGATATCAGAATCGTGCCAGCAGACAAGGGCAACTGCAACTGCAACTTTGATACGTGATAAGTACACGGCTGTGATTGTGAAGTATCTTTCTCATTTCCTCAGCAGTTCCACATACATGTACATGAAAGCTGAAGCGAAATAAAGACCGAGATTATCTGTGAGATTTAAGCTCTGCGGCAGTGATTGTGAAGAGTACTGTCTCTGGGACGCGACACCATGCCAGTTAACTTATACCAGACAACACGGTGTCACTTGCAAAACGCTAGTGGGGTTACTCTTCAACCTGATATTTATTTTCTTCGAATTTTATGCACAGTCTCTGGACACGTCTCCTGGATAATGCCCATTTCAATGGGATATTCTCGCGGCAGTTTGGTTTAAATTGTCAAACTTGTCTTCACTTATCTACAGGCAAAGAGATCACAAGATATGAAGCCCGGAGAACGCAGACGGTATCGCGACTAGGCTATGAGCTGGACCATGAAGGAGTTGAGGATTTATCCTCGGTAAGGGCAAGAAATGTTTCTCTTCTGCATAACGACGAGAACAACTCTGTCGCTTGTCAAGCCTTCTACACAATGGTTAGCATGGATATTTCCCCAAGGGTAAAGCGGAAAAAGCGTGAAGCACACCCCTCAACTCCATCTAATGCCGAAGTTAAGAATGACGGAATTATACTTCCACTCCCCACTTGTCGTCATGACGTGGTGATTAAGTAATTAAACACAGGGATTATTCTGCCATACCTTTACATGTATTTAACCTTCCGATTCTTTTAGTAACGATGACGTGTCTTAAGTGTTTATCTTCCGAGCTGTTCTTTACGTAAATAAGTTTAGGTAGCTGTGTACACCAGCCAGTACCTGTAGCATGTCAGCAGTCCCGAATACCTCGAAGAGACGCTTGCAATTACATTATTTTTATGCCTCCTTGAACGATGAGACTTTTGTACATACTAAAGTGTTGATCTCTCGCACGTGTACTTTTCCTTCCACTAAAATTTGTAAAAATATTTAAAGTAGCTGACAATTTGCATACGCGTTAAGACCTTGGCCTATTACCTTTTATTATACATTTGGAAAAAAGTAGCCTTGTTTCGAAAACAAGAGTGTCTATAAAGGGCATTTCACAGTACTACTTTCCTCAAGTTCCACACGTAGGCAAGATGTGTATTCTGTTAGAGAGTTGGCATGACGTGTGCGTAACATTTAACAGGTAAATTTCGCTCTGAAACATTTATACTACATCCTAGTGATAAGTGTATTCAGCACACCACATAAAGCCCGCTTGGTCCAATTATAATAATCGTAATTACCAGGAGCAATGCTGATATACGAGTCTAGGAATTGATGAATAACCCATAGGTGTTAATATCGTGGGAAGTCACAAAAAGTTGATAGTTTATCATCAGCCACATATAATGCCGATGTGATGTAAGTATAAAAGTCAGCCTGTGAAGAGAAGACTAGGAGGTTAGTGTGAAATAGCCGCCATTTTTGGACCCAGTCATTTTAGGGTTAGCAGTTGAGTTGATCTCTGCAAGGAAGGCCGAGAAGAGATAGTGCTGTAGTTTACTTATCAGTTGTCGGCAGTTCAGTTGCGAGATGGTGACCAGACGGCAATGGCGTGAGTGCATAACGCTGAAGAATCTCTACTGTTAGAAGCAGTTGCGAGGAAACGTCTAGTGAAGGTCGAGAAGATTTAGCGTATGCTAGTGATTTGTAAAGTGTCGAAATCAGCGATAGTGCTGTAATTATTTGTAGTTCCGAGTGGTGTTTATAAGTGTCCAGTAAAAACATTCACCAGTCCATACCCCGTCTATAGTCGCACCCATAAATCATGACAGTATTACTGAAAATTCTTGTCCTTGCACTATATACAAGTCTTCCATCAGTGCAGGCTTTGGAAAGCATGTCAATCCTATCTTACTTATCTTATGCTGCAGCGGCAACTTAGTCATTTGAACTGCCGTAAGATTGACCACCGCCAAGTTTAAGCCTCTTATGTCTGCTTTGTCTGGCTTCGCCTTGTTCTGTGCGGCGAACATGTTCATTCTCATGTTTTGTGTGACTTCTGCTTGTTGCCTGCACAATTTTGCTACATAGTCGTATACGAGCGTACATACGGAAATTTGAAAACCGTATGCAAATTGTGGACCGGTGTGCTCCTTGGAAAATTTCCAGTGGCGCGGAGAACCTTGTTTGTTGGAGCTGCAATTTTAAGAGGTAAATGTCTGCTGCCTAATTCCCGCCCGGGGCAAGCATAAGTCATTACTGATCTAATCAGGCTTTATGGAGGGTTAGTTTAATGTTGAGCTTAAACGTTCACTTTTGATTGGCCAGTAGATTATAATAAATGTTCTGAAGGCCTTGGGTTCAATCTTTTCTGTGTGCAGTCTGCATATAATTTCCTTATCGAAGATTTCAACTGGATTTGTACGTAAGTGACGAAGGGGTTATTCCGTACACTCAGAACACGATAAGCCTCAGGGCGTGTGTCTGTGAGAAAAGTAGATGGTTTGAGCATTATCTTATCCTTTATGTTCCAGCGCTCACACCACGTCTCAATAGCACTGAGATTTCGCTGCAGTAACCAGTGAGCTTTAAAGTTTTAAAACAAATGTAGGTGTCAAAAGGCCGATCACAGTGGCCGCGCCGTTGAAGGCATGGACTGTCTTCCCTCTCTTGAACGCTGGTACCGTGGGTTCGAATATCATTAGAGTCATGATCTTCTGTGTGCGTTTATTCTGTGTTTGTATTCTGTTGTAGGTAAGGGCCTTGCGACAGGCTGATCACCCGTCCAAGGAGTCCTACCGACTGTGTATAGGATTAAGAAACTGAAAGAGCGGTCAAGACCCAACAAAGGACTGTAGAGCCGTAGGCAGACAGATAGATGTCAAAAGTTATCTCTTTGAGGACTAAATGAAGCGAAAAAGCCGCCCGAGTTCAGTTAGAAGACAAATGAAAATTACTTATTTTATTAAGAATACAGCCTTCTGAGTGTAACGCCGTGCAGTTTGGAGACTTCTCTCAGTTACTGAATGTATATAGGGCCAGTGAAGTCGGGTAGATGGAAATACATACAGCTGAGCCATTAGTACCTGATCCTAGCCATTTTGAGGTTGAAATCGCTATTGCAAAATTGAAAAGGTATAAATCGCCAGGTATTGATCAAATTCCGGCAGAACTAGTTCAGACAGGAGGCGAAATATTACATGGTAGGGAACAGGAATGTATACAGGGTTTTGGTGTGAAAGCCAGGAGGAAAGAGATCACTAGGAAGACCTAGACCTAGGTGGATCTTAGAGAAATAGGATGGGATGGTATGAACTGGATTAATCTGGATCACGATAAGTACCAGTGGAGAGACGTTTTGAACACGGCAAAGAACCCTCGGGTTCCCTAAAACACTGTATTAGGAAATTCTTGAGTAGCTGAGCGACTGGCGGCTTCTCAAGAAGGACTCATCTCCATGAGTTAGTTTGTTAGTTAGAGCGACAAATAGTACTGTCTTCTGGGATGTAACATCAGTTGAAATTTACCTACATTTTAGAGGAACTTCTAAAAAATTTGCCTATGGTTTTGTATGGGTGTGAAGCTTGGTCTTTGATATCAAGGAAGGATCATAAACTGAATATGATTGAGAACAGGGTGCTGAGAAGAATATTTGGGCCGGAGAGAGATGAACTGACAGGAGGTTGGAGAAAACTGCATAATGAGGAGCTTCATAACTTGTACTCTTCGATTAGAATAATCAAGTCAAGGAGGATGAGATGGTCAGGGCATGTAGCACGAATGGGGAAGAAGAGGAATGCATAGGATATTTGTGGGAAAGCCGGAAAGACAGAGACCACTGGGATGACCAAGGCGTAGGTGGATGGATGATAATGAAATAGTTCTTAGAGAGATAGGATTGTGTGGTACAGACTGGATTGATCTTGCTGAGGATGGGAACTAGTGGAGAGATCTTCTGAACACGGTAATGAACCTTCTGGTCCCATATAATATTGGTAAATTCTTGAGTAGCTGCAGAACTGACGGCTTCTCAAGAAATGCTCAGCTCCATGAAGTTCGCTTGTTATAGAGGAACTTAGTGCCTAAATGAAACAGGAAGACTAAGCGTCTTGCTCCTTGCTTAACATATCTTCAGTGCTGAAAATGGTGGTAGTATATTCCTTGGAAAGTCGGTCAACTCGTACCGCATTACAGGGCGTTACTTCTCAGAAGACGGTCCTTATTGTGACTACATTGAGTGCCTGAAATATAATATATAGAGTTACAATTTGACGTCTTGCAGTAATCAGGAGATCAGAGTGATGGTTATTGATTTTCTGAGAGAGGCAGTAACAACCATCACACAAAATAAACACATTTTATGCAGAACAAACTAATTGTATTCAACAGAGATAATACCTGCTTTCTAAAAATAAATGCTGGAATTAATTGGAGTAGTGTATGAATTCCTTTTTTGACTTTTAATATATATAAATTACACCAATATATCTTCATGTTTAGGAACAAAAAGTACTAAGAGGAATTCGAAAAGAAAACGCACGCGTTTTTAAAAAGGAAGACGGTTCAGCGTCAAAGTGGAAGTCCAGTGTAAGCATTCTTGCTGAAAGTTTCGTCATTCATTTCGAATTTCGCTGTGAAGGACCTACACAATACACTTGTGTAAGTAAATTTTAAATATTTTGAACATGTTGTTGTCTAGTATTAGCTGAGTCAATTCCGTATTTAATTAGTCAGTCAAAGGTTTTTAGTTTATGTCCGATCTGAGATTCTCGCAGCGGTGACTATAAAGGATTGCTGTCTCCGGGGATACACGGGCGTATAATTCACAAGTTCATAAGCGTTTCGTAGGAACGTACTGCTTCTGTCATCAGCACCGAATAGGAAGGTAAACAAGAAACCAGCAAGAAGCATCATCCGAAATGTTGACGGACCTCTACCACATTCCATTGAGTTCCATCCAGAACATACGACTCTTCGTATTCAAGAGTAGTTTGGCCGCATCATAGCTCAAGCGGTTAGTCGCTGGCTTCCCATCGCGGCGGCCCGGGTTGGATCCCGGGTCTGGTCAAGTGGGATTTGTGGTGGACAAAGTGGCGCTGTGGCAGGTTTTCTCCGAGTACTTCGGTTTCCCCTGCCAATCTTCATTCCACCAATTGGTTCACAATCACCCTCACCTATCATCTGGGGCTGGTACAATAGGCCAGAAGTGGCCGCAGTACAAGGGACTTAGTCCCACCCCACTAGCAATAAAAAAAAAGAGTAGTTTACAAACTAAACTAGCTCCTTGGAGCAGAGTCCTCGTTGACGAATATTCTCTTACGTGGTTAAGAATTTCTGTTCCTAGGAAAACGAGTTTGAATGTGTTCATTAGAACCCGACTAGTCCCTAACCTGAGTCATCTTCATCCAATCCCCTCTCTCCTATCAAAAACAAACAAACAAACAAACTCCATGGTTTTAATCCGCAAGCAAACTATACCGACCAACCGACCGCCTCTAGTCGGCGAAGTTAGTGCCAACTTTAGCGGATAGAGGGTGTCACATGGTCAGCGCAACGGATCCCCACCATTAATTTCGGGTTTCTGGACCGGAGCTATTTCCTTGAACTAGCTCCCCAATAATCCTCACGAGGCTGAGTGGACCCCGTTCCAGATCTACTACTTCTCAGAAGACTTGATAGCGGCGGGAATCGAACCAGGTCCTCTGAATATGTAGCCAGGAACTCTGACCACTAGACCACAGAGGCGGTCCTCTCTCATATCACGTTTAATTTATATCCTTAGATGCAAATTTCAGGCCTTTTGACATATTCTGATCTTCCGATTGGACGAAATGATCCTGCCATCTAATTGATGGCAGACCTCTTTCTCTCTCTCACTCTCCGGTTATTTAGGATTATATCCATACAGAGCCGTAGGAATTCTTGCTTATTATACACGAGAGGCGAGAAATGCAGACACAGTTTTTGTTCCCAAACATCAAGGGAAGAGACCACTTGAGAGATCGAAGCAAGAGGGGCTGGAGATAATGTTGTGACATGACGCAGGAAAGTCGGAATATTGAAGTCAGAATAGACGTTACTTGCTAGGCAACGACTCTGTAAATACGTTCCCTCAGCAACAAATACGGAAAAAACAATAGAGTAACTTCTGTTGCTATGCAACGGCGCTGTAAACACGCCTTCCTAACAATAGAGGGCCTATGTTTTCTGCATGTTCCATGGATAGTGGTTATAAAGAAGATTTCAGTTGATAAGAGTTAGTCGAGTTTCAAGACGCCAGTCTACCAGGATACGAGCTTGGTAGCAGAGAAATTGGATTGAGTTGACATTTACAGAATAATGTCAAGAAAGGAATTACGTAGGACAAAAAAAACTTCATGTGTGATTTGAAGTGACAGTGAGACTTATAAGCCCGTTGCCAGGATACGATTATGGGACACTGAACACACTAGTGTGTGTGTAACAGTGAACTGTAAATTGTGTACATCAATGATAGCTCTGTAATTGCCTGTAGTTCACAGTGGTGTGAATAAGGTGTCAATAAATCCAATCATCCAATCCAAACCCCGTCTAAATGTCACGCATAATTGCTACACATGACAATATTGAAATTAAACTGAATGAGACTGGGTATTCGGCTGTGAAATAGATTGAACTCGATAGGACTATAATCTTCCGTTTGCATGAAAGGAGGCATGTTTCCTTGATTCTGCTTCGCCCAGAGAGTTTTCAGAGATTTGTTGCCGTTAATGTGTATGCAATGCGACATCACCACATTCAAAGAAACTTTGTGCGTTTTGATGACCCGAACGACTGCCAAAGTGGTTGAAAGGATATCTTCCAAGCATTCTCCAGATCTAGGAACGTATCTATAGTAAGCATGGAACATATCCCATTTCCGCAGCCTAGCGTTCTGTTCGCTGAGGAGCGCACACGCCCAGAGCTCGCTCACTGAAGGTCTTACAGCAAACACACACTTGCTTCGCGTGTATCTACAGCTAATGGGGCCAGGCATGCACAACACGTTGGCCAGAGACAGTTTTGCTATTAGCCGTCTGCATGTCTGGAAACCAGACGGAACACAGGGGAACAAACAAATAACTGGGTCAAACGGGTGTTCTGTAGTTCGCTGTGTTCATGTTGTTTCCGACGATTTGTATTCAAACGAAACTACATTTTATACTGCGTGAAAAGAATGGCGTGGCATAATGATATGAGTACTCTGAGACCCGTTCTTTGCATATGAACGTGATGGGGGGGGGGGCGGAAGACAGGCCAAACGATGAAAGAAAGAGACCACTTGGGAGACCTTGTGGTTTTGGCCTGGATTCATCTAACTTAGGACTGAGGCCAGAGGCGGGCTAATGTGAACACGACAATGAACTTCGGGCTGTAGAAAAGGCGAAACATTTCCTGAGTAACTGGCCTATTAGCGTCTAAGAAAGGATTCTTCTCTTAGACTCAGTTTTGCGGGTGAAAAGATACACAGTCAGATATGGCAGGTCTGTATACCTTTCTGCATTCCCGTAATAACTACCTTTGAGCGCCTACGAATACTGCAGAAAATGAATGAATTCTCTCAAGGTCCGTATTTCAACTTTTAATTGCTATTAATAATTGTTTTAAATTCCAAATATGAACCGTCACGTTACCTGAAAGTGTAAATATGTTATATTTTATACGTGCTAATAAACACGAAACGTAATGAATCAGTTTTATGAAAAATGTTGCAGTCCTTTAAGAAAATAAATGTTATTTTCAGTTTCCCCACATGACGTGTTTTTTTTATTCAAGGTAATAACCTCCGCACACTTAACGGAAACGTAACAATTGTTTATGGAGTCACTGTTGATGAACGGCGTGTTAAATGTTCTAAACAAAAGATCTTGGGAGCCATACTGTATTAAAAAATGTAGAGGAATATTATGGCGGAATTAATTTACAATTTAACTTCCTATTTTTAGTATTTAAATGACACGTATATTAACACATGGTATAAATATTTATTTTAAGTAGTATTACGATGGAAAACATCGAAGCATGAAAATTATTTTACGTTTAGTTTGTGAACAGCGGATGTCTATGAAATGATACGTAGTTTGCACACTTTATTTACCTTTAAGCTAAATAAATTGATTGTTAATTTGTTCCCCAGCTATCTTCCTTTCCATCTATTGAAGTGTGACTTTTATTGTTCTTGCCTGAAGGTTGCTTGTACAGCATTTTTTCTTGTGTTGTAATGTGTATAATTTCGTAGTTCAAACGTGACTGCTATGTTACTTTCTGTCGTGTAGTCTTATTTGAGGAAGTTTTACGTATTTTAAGTTTGCAGTAGATAGATTTTCGCCATCCTCGATACCTCCAACCAGTGAAAAATTGATGCCGTTCGACTGTATATATTCTAATCTTGATGGTCACACATAAAATGTCTTGAAATGCTGATAGATTAGAGCTTTGCATAGTTGCTGCTGTATTTGAGGCCAAAGAGGTTTTATGTAACTCAGGGCAAACTTTGTAGTGGTACTTCACAGCAGTGGTTTATGAGGAATATGAGATATTCTGGGAAAGTTACATAGTAAAATTGAATTAATAAGACTTTCAAAATATCATAATATATGTAAAATCGAGATAAATAGAAACTGATAAAACCCTAAAATGTGTTGATTCTAAAAATGAAAGACTCTTCTTGGTATACGCACACAAATTTAAGGAGAGGGAGAAAGATGCGGGATTAAATCTTTCCTAAGCTGTTTACGTGCCGTTGTATAAAATTAGGAAACCACTATCTTACATTCAGGCCTGACTGAAATTAATGGTCTTTGTTTTTGTATTATTTTCCTAAAGTAGAAGAGAAGTGTCATATTCTTGAAATTTGTGCCATAGATTATATCGTCTGTAGGTATTGCTACTGCGCTATCTAACGTTCACTGCTTGGATTACATTTATATGCCACGGAAAACAGCAAGCTAAACTGTTAACACGATCACCATCATGCTTACAATAACACACGTATTATCAGGCTAGTGGTTTCTCTGGCTCTTGTTATTATCAGATGTCTCATAGCCGTACATGTCTCTTTCCTCTTCTTATTTTCTTTTATGTCAAAATATTGCCTTAAAATCCAATTTTTATTTAGTTTGGGCATGGAAGCAAATTCTACAGCAGTATACCGTCGTGTAGTTTATATCTTACAATTTTTAGACATTCAGTATACGTATATGCTAGAAAAATGACGAACCGAACGTATAAGCCTATCACAGATTTTCTCGTATGGTCATTGTCCTGTATTTTCCTCTTGTCTCTTTATTCTTATAAAGGAGAAGTCGTAAGCCCTTCCCTTCCCCTCCCTTCCCTTCTTCTTCTTCCACTCCTTTAAAGGAAGGTCTCAATATATCAGTTTCCCAGCACGACAAACTTGCTGTTCGATCTTTACTGCTTCGTTTTTATAGTTTAAAGCAATGGATTGCGTAACAAATTTGTGTATTACGTACTAATGCTTTCCTTTTGTCTGTTCAGAATATGATAGACATCTTCATTCAGAGAGAAGACATACCGTATGATGTACGTATATACGTATTTGTATCATATAATATTGTCACATGCTGGTGTGTTGCGAGTGACTTATAAGACGGGGTTTTGGATTGGATGATTGGATTTATTACTTACTTACTTACTTATGGGGCCGCGCCATGGCTGAAGCGGTTGGTCGCTGGCTTCCCACCGCGGCGGCCCCGGTTCGATCCCGGGTCTGGTCAAGTGGGATTTGTGGTGGACAAAGTGACGCTGGGGCATGTTTTCTCCGAGTACTTCGGTTTCCCCTGCCAATCTTCATTCTACCAATTGCTCCACAATCATCCTCACCTATCATCTGGGGCTGGTACAATAAGCCAGAAGTGGCCGCAGTACAAGGGACTTAGTCCCACCCCACTAGCAATAAAAGAAAGTACTTACTTATGGAGCTAAGCCCTTCTTGAGGAAAAGCCAAATCAGCAGCTACTCAAGAATTTCCCAGCATTTTATGGAACCCGAAGGTTCATTACCGTGTTCACAAGAGCCCTCCACTGGTCCCTATCCTGAGCCAGATCAATCCAGTCTATTTTATTGCGTCTTATAACTTCACAACTCGACACTATAGGCAATACAGGTCTATCGTTTTTCCACACACACTTTGCAGTGCACCGCTCCACACGTACATGGATTTTCGGTCTTATCTAGCCGTATCCTGGCAACGGATTTATAACATTCTCACTATCACTTAAAATCACATATGAAGCCTTCTATGCAACCCCTAATTCCATTCTTGCCATTATTCTGCGACAGCCAATTCCGAAGACTCGACTCAGTTCTACGAGTATTCCTTTGCTTCCAAGCTTGAAGGTTGGCTTCTCGAACTCGACTGTATTCTCGACTCCACTACTGTTCTCTGTTGAATACTTCCTTATAACCACTTTGCACGGACCACGCAGGGAACACAGTCTCTATTGTTAAGGAGGCGTGTTTACCGAGTCGTTGCCTAGCAGTCATTATACACGTCACAATATGAAGGAACGTGTGATCCCATTTTTTGTTGCTCTGGCATAGAGACAAAGCGGTTTGTGAACAGAAAGTTGAAACGTTTATGGCAAAGATCATGAACCCTCCGGAATTCATTTCCATTTCCAGTAGCACACATACGTAGTCTAGTCCTTCGCCATGCCATGCTGCAACTGCTCTATCACCGGAGTGACACGTGTTGTGGAGACACAGGAACTGAAGAACAGAGTGGTTTGAAAATGTCACAGGCCTACTCCAAACTATTTACATGTTTCGCTTACGTGTAATCGAAAGGTACATTTAGTGTTCTGTGGTCAGAACAGAGCGAATGGTAAGCCGACCTACCCTAATTAAATAATTGACCGATCGGCCAACTACATAGCGACGTATCTACCAAGCTTATTGATTAGTCAGCAAATTAACCTGTCGTTTACCTATCCACGTAACCAATCAAGCAACAAAGAACAAGCGAGCAAGCACGGTAGCCCTGCCTCTTTTCCCCCGACACAATCCTAATCTGGCTCTTGCCTGCTACCTGCTGGCCCATCTCCATAGACCCTTCCCCTCTCCACTCTGTTGATGTCCTATATAGGCTACCCTCCCGCCCTTCCTGTTCTGATATAGCTGGGTGCTCTTCGACTGGTGACTCAGTCTGCAGCCACCTGCTCAGACTGGTTCCTCGCTCGCGGAATTTTCTACCCTGAAGGTGGAGGCGATACATTTCTCCGAAACGTAGGTTCACACAAGATCTAGACGGCGCCACATCCTAGAAGGCGGCACTTTTCGTAGTCACTGTCGTGAACACCTCACGTCTTACATAAACAAGCAAACAAATTGACGGGACAGTCGACAAACCAATTTCGTGTTACTGAGTTTTTCATAAATAATTTATAGTTAAATTCCGGCATAAAATTCTTTGTGTTTTGTACACCGAAAGGTTAATTCCAGCCACAAATGTTGCGGTTCTTGGCCCGAGCCTTAGCCAGTTTACAGAATAATCCGCTTTCTTAATATAAATGTTAATACTTTCTTCTCATTCACACCTCGGTCTCGTTTATTACCTCCTTTCCTGACATTTTCCACCCAGATTCTGTAGGCAGTTAATGTTTCTCTCATGGCCGACTCGTCTAGACTTGTGCTTTTCTAGAAAACAATAGATTAAACGAAAATAAAATGCTGTCACGTGATATGTGTGTGACTATAGACGGTGTTTGGATTGGTGAATGGATTTATTGACCACTTATACACAGGACTCGGAACTACATGCAATTAGGCCGCGCCATAGCTCAAGCGGTTAGTCGCGGCTTCCCACCGCGGCGGCCCGGTTTCGACCCCGGGTCTGGTCAAGTGGGATTTGTCTTGGACAAAGTGGCGCTGGGGCGAGTTTTCTCCGAGTACTTCGGTTTCCCCTGCCAATCTTCATTCCACCAAATTCTCCATAATCATAAACACATGGGGCAGGCTACAATAGGCCAATCAGTGGCCGCAGTGCCGAGTGGACCCAGTTGGACTCCACCCCCCGGTAAGCAAATTAAAAAAAAAAAAACATTACTACCTTCAATTAAGAGTTTCTACGTTTTTCTTGATGGTATCTATATTATCACCCAGTAGATTTACATCATCGCCGGTCACGGTAGCCGAGCGGTCTAAGGCATGTACTGTCTTCGCTCGCTTGGAAACCGGGATCATGGGTTCGAATCCCACTCAGGGCATGGTTGTTTAGTTTGTGTGTGTGCGTTTTTCTGCATTTGTGTACAGGTAGAGACCTTGCGACGAGCTGATTACCCGCCCAAGGAGTCGTACCGAGTGTGTAAGATCTAGAAAAACCGAAGTGAACGGAGAAGTTCATGGAGGTAGGCCTAGGCTCACTGAGGCTGTAGTGCGAAGGAAAAAGAAAAGATTTACATCATCGGCATAGACCAACAGCTGATGTGTCCCGTTTAATTTCAGGCCCACCTGTTTTTCCTGGACCTTCCTAATGACATATTTTAAAGCAAAGCTGAAAAGCTGTAGAGGTATAGAATCTCCTTGTCTTAGACCTCTTTGGATAGGAAAATTATCAGACAAATGTTTACCTATACGGATTTTATTATGTTTCGTTTTAAACACATTTTAATCAGCCTAACTACTTTCATGGGTATCCTAAACTCTATCATAATATTGTGCAGTACTTCCCTCCTAACTGAATCATAGGCTTTCTTGAAGTCTACGAATAGCTGATGTACTGTCTCATCATACTCCCATTTTTTCTCGAATATCTGACGAATGCGAAAGATCTGATCCGTAGTTGATTTATTATATCGCAAGCCACACTGTTGATCCCCCACTAATTTAATTTATATATGGACTTAACCTTGAGAGAAGAATATTGGATAAAATTTTATATGAAGTTGTTCGCAGCGATATCACCCGATAATTACTGCAGTCAGTTTTATTACCCTTCTTGTGAACTGGTACAATAATAGACCCCTTCCATGATCAGGCAATTTTTCCTTTTGCCACGTAGAAGTAATTAGCTTATGGATCATAGAATGAAATATTTCGCCTCCAGCTTGAATACATTCTGCCGGAATTTGGTCACTACCTGTCAGAAAACTATTTAAAGTAAAAAAAAAAAACAGACAAACCCAATATAAAAACCTTTATGTAATCACATTGTGTTTCTATGCTTATTTTGTGTAATGGCTATGTATCCTACGGTGTCCTTCCGTGAATATCCCATCACCCGGCTATAGCGGACATCGGCGGTAATGGACACCGTGTACCCATCTACCGGTCCGTTATAACTATCGTTTAATGTATTTGTAGAAATAATACTTCATGCGTTGCTCAATTCTGGTATTTTTAATTTTGGAACTGGAAGTATAGTTGAAATGGGAGAAACAAGAAGTGAATTACCAATTTTGGTGGGCATATCTTTGAAGGGGGAATCGGAGGAAGAAAAATATCTTAATAGTACTTGGGGAAATAGGTTTCTATTATGTGGAATGATTTAGCTGGTTAATTAGTTAGTTATTTAGAGAGGGTGGGTTTCCCCATGCACCGCGACCAGTTTGATCTATTGTGCTTCCCTCTGTGATATTCTACCAGTCTCTATACCCTACCGATAAATGGTGCGTACCATCAGTCCCGCCGAGCAAGCGAGTTCGGCCACTTGCTTAGCGGTGTCTGTAATGCTTTCCCCATCTATCAGAGCCCTTAGAGACTATTGTTGGGCGGGAAACGTCCTGGAATTTGGCTCAGTGATCCCCTTTGGGGATATGAGGTTCTTTTACGTGCCATAAAATTACGACACGGGATACACAGCTTAAAGTCCCTCCCGGAGGACTTGTTCCCTGAATTTAGCTGGTTAAGTACTTTTGCTATAACCAGGCCTGAGAGGGGCTACAGGGAAGCCGGTCTTGTCACAAATTTGGCGCCATCACCCCATTGCAAAAGCCATATAAATGTATATTAATATATTTAATCGGTGCTTTAAAAATAAGATTTTATATCAAACAAATATTGAATAAGGGTCAAGAATAAAAAGTCGACAGTTTAATTAAACAGATTCCCATAATTTTTTTTGCTCATTAGAGTTTTAAATTAAATAATGGTACCCTTGGTCCCCCTCAAGCTAGGAGCATGGGCCAAATGCACCTACGGTCCCCCCCGTGATGCTGGTTGTAACGTTGTAAATTTCTCTTATGATTCTCTTGCGGGAGTTACTTTATACTGTTCTGGTACATTAGACATTTCAGAAGTGAAGATTTAGTATGTACCATTTATCATACTTAACACGTCTTACTATTCGGCTCAATTTTGTTAATATTTTTACATTAAGATGATATAGGGATCTTAAGGGAAAAAACAGTGACAAAGCAGTTTCATTTTAACTTACATGTATTGTACCAAAATTCAGTGTATACTGTAGAAATCAGTACAAAAATCCAATAGATCACAGCCATTTTAAAATCTAGGACAATATAAAGTTGTTTGGCAAGTAATGAAAGCACGCGTGTATTTCAGACAACACGAGTTGTTATTACAGTGACATCATATTTAACAACAAACAACAGCATTAACAACAGTTTCATACCATCATTGACGAGTACAAGCTTATACGTATATAAAATAAGACGGTCTCGTTGTTTACTCGAAGCCATAAATTGCACTTTAAATTCATTTCTGGCGAATCTCTCATCTATTTAATGTAAGACGGTAATGATAAGGTACAAATGGGAACATTTTGTAATGTCGGGTTTCACAGCCTTATCAGTTCTGACGATATTAACACATTTTTAAATGTATAAAGCTTTAGAAATCTACCAGTAGTTCCGCCAGTATAAATTGAACGTGCGTTACTCTTCTTTTAAGACTGAAGGCTTCGTTTCAAATGAAGCACCGTGTTGCCCATAGAAGTTTGTAACTATACTGATACTTCTGACATTAAATTAAACTCAGTACTGTTTGTGATTATTGGGCAAGGTGGCAGGAGCTGTAACGCTTCTTATTTGTTTTGGGACGTGTACTGTTCAAATCTCTGCAGGTAAATCGGTTATCCTGACAGATTTTTCTTCATTTTCCGTAGTCCCTCTGACCGCCTCTGTGGTCTAGTGGTCAGAGTTCCTGGCTACGGAATCTGAGGTCCCGGGTTCTGGCGCTACCAGATTTTCTGAGGAGTAGTTGGCCTGGAACGGGGTCCACTCAGCCTCGTGAAGATAACAGAGGAGCTATTTCAAGGAAATAGCGGCTCCAGTCTAGAAAAGGGAAATTACGACCGCGGGGATTCGTTGCGCTGACCACGCAACGCCCTCTATCTGCTCAAGTTGGCACTAACTTTGACGACAAGCGGCAGTTGCTCGGTCGGTATAGTTCGCTTGTGGACTAAAACCACGGAGTTTTTCATCCGTAGTCCCTCTATGTAAGTAACGGGATGGTGGCTTAAATCAGGCAATGAGCGATTCCTTCCAACATTCGCCGCCGTACAGTCTTGAGTTACGGACAACAACGGTAAATAATCTATGAACAGACATAACTAAGCATTTGTAAGTGAAGAAAGCAGTCTTCTGGGATTTGGCACCGTGTATATGNGTGGTTCTCTCATTGGAAAAACACCGCAAATTGTATCTTGTATATTAAGTATAAATGTATATACATCGGTCCTTAAACTTTTAGAAAGTTGGAAATTGCCATCTTCTGGCATATAGCGCCGTGTAGTCCGTATATGAATCGACGTTTCGGAGGAACGTATCACTTCCATCTTCAGGGTCTGCCTAAACACCTGCTGTTGCTGGTTTCTTGACTGATTTCGACCTTGAGGATGGAGGTGATACGTTCCTCCCAAACGTCGGTTCATATACGGACTACACGGCGCTATATCCCAGAAGATGGCAGTTTTCATTCTCACAACTACCGCTGTGAGAATCTCATATCCTACATGTTAGAACGTTAACTTGACACATTGAAGAGTGACCTTCATAGTCACTGCAGTTATAACTTCGAGACCTACAGCGACAGATGTTGTAGTACGGAAGAGGGAAACATAATGTGGTTGCTAAAGATTGAAGATGAAGTTGTCCCTATGCTTCATTAAGCTCAATGCCATGAAGAATTGGAGGTATTACTTCACGCATTCTTAAGCTCGGCACTAGACAGAGGTTAGATGCACGTCCAGACCATTTTAACCATTATGAAAGAACCATCAGTAACCATTAGACAGACGACTGGAAGGGTCACATAGCCGATCTGGACGCTGCTGATGAGAGAGAAATTCTTTCACCTGTCATGAATCGAACTTTGATTTTCCTGTCGTTCAGCCCGTAGCCTGGACATTATACCAACTGATTACCAAAGAATATGCAAATTGTTTGCATCTAGTAGGTTCCCGCCTAAAAGGAAACGGTGTAATTTCATAGTTTATATTTAGAGCAAAGGAACTTTTCAAAGTTAATTCACGAATTCAGACGTCGATTTTCGTGCATCAGCTAGTGACGCAGATTCCGACGTCTTCTTGCACGAGGGGATTCTGTCTTTGTGCAGATGCTTCGGTGTTATTTCTGTTTCCGAACTGGCAAGAAGCCCAAAACTGAAAATTTTCGCTAAACACACTAGAAGGCATAACGGCATTTCTTTTCCATGGCAACACGATGCTATGCGGCCAGTCTTTTCACTCTGTGGGTCTCTGAAACCCAGCGGCATCAAAAAACACACACACAGAAACACAGTGGGCGCACATACAAAAAACTAGCTCTCAACAATTACAGATGTAAACACAGATTTACAAATAAATATATGACATTATGAATATATAATTTATTTTGTGCATTGTTTTAACTAATTAAAGCCATTTCCAATAACTAGAAATATAGGAAATATTTCAGTCTGGAAACCTGGCACTGAAATATGGTTATATAACACAAAATTCTCATGTCACATATACATAATTTCCTTGTCCGTTTCAAACCTTTTATGGACTTAATTATTGTAAGTAGGTATCCCTACTTGACAAGAATCATGTTTTGTACCATGTTTATTTAATTAAAGTACTTATTATTATCATCAATGGACAGAAGTATGCAGTTATTGGAAAATACGCACATTTAAGGGTATAAAGTATGGAATGTGTTGACTTTACAGCAGACATTTAAAACAGAGATCTAATATTACATGTCACTTATTATCTTCTCTGTTTGCAAAGTTCGTGCCTAGTTTTGTTGTGGTATTTTCTCTTACTTCCATTCAGGCTGTTGGATCTATACACTAGACAGTCCAGGAGAGTTTTAATTTCCTGAGGACATTATTCTCTGTCCGTATTAATTAGGAATAAAATTAGAAACTCAGGTGTAATATGAATCGGTCTGGATACTTATTCAGTCTAAGTTATATGACGTTATTGGTCAAAATCCGATACCAGACTTTCCTTAAAGCACATTCCAAATACGTGACGCACTCACAACCCATTTGTTTGGAATACCGCCCATCTCACTGTTGTGTTTAGGCTCTTTAGTGGCGCATTAGCAAGCAGCTGACCGATCAGCCTGGTAGCAGTAAGTTCCCTCTGAAGTAATGTACTTCCAGATAGGGAAAAGTATTCCGTCAGGGACTCTGTGACCACTCCTTCTTATTTTGTCGTTTTAATATACTGTTCACTTTGGTCTGTAACATCCAAATTGGAAGTGTTACATTTATAATTTATTGCGCTAATGTAGGACTACGAAATTAGGCAGGTATGCCGTTCTTGTCGTTCCTGATTACAGCAATTTAGCTTAATGAAAAAGGTGTTTAATAGTTGCAGTAGTCATTCGAACGCGTCATTACGAATAGTCCGAAACATTGTTTCAGGGTAGGTTCACTAGACGGGCATATTTCGGTTCTACTACAATGTCATGTGGTATATTTAATATGGGATTCAAAATGTGAATTGATTGAATTAATTGAATTAATTTTATTTATTTATAACTGTATAAGAGTATACTCTTATACAGTTATGAATAAATAAAATTAATTTAAAAGGAACTGAACAGTTTATAAATTAAAAGTGTATTAAATAAAATTAAAGCTCTTTGAAGATTGAAAACTCACAAAAACAGAGTTCTTTTTATAGCCGTGCTTCCTGCACCCAGCCTCATAAGACGTTAGGATACATTGATATGTATTCAGTATTCTGCTGTGCTCGGATATAGACTATACAAATATAGGCCGGCCTATTCTTATTGATTTTCTGTTTGTCTCACCACGTGGCGCCTGTCATTCAGAGGCTGGGAAGACGGGTGTGTTCGTTACACAATTCTGAAGCGGAGACATTACTTTCATGGCACTAAATCCATCACCGGAAAGGAGAGATGTGAACAGGTTACCTAGTCTGTGGTTTAATGTGCCGAAGAGAGGCAGTTCTTCACACACTTATCCTCTTCTTCTTCATTAACTTGACAGTAACCCCAGGTTTTGGAATCGGGGCGTTGCTTGAGAGTACATTGTGCCAAGTTTTGTTAATAATGTCACCGGCATTCTTTAAAAGTAGGACAGTTCCCACCTGGATTCAGCATCTTCTTCTAACTTGTACCATCGCCTTAACCAGAACGAAGGCAGTTATTGTGTCGGCTTAGTTTAAAATAATGGCAGCGGCCGTCGCCACGAGGACGTCACAGTGAGCCACTGGTGTGAAATGGCCAAGTCCTCGTTCCGCCTCGCTTGCAGACTTGGACGTCCGTAACAAGTTAGGGAAATCAGACCAGGACGGAGTCTCATGGAACCACCGTGGCACATCGCGTAGCAGCATCACTAGGACCTGCCGGGCCCTGGTCCAGTCAAAGCGAAGCAGTTGCCGTGAAGTTCTGACGTCTTTTAAGGACACGGCTGCGGTGGAGGTCGGACTTCTGGCAAACCACCACGGTGCCCCCCTGGGTCTGCTGTTGCGTTTGGCTGCCAATGTTGCCATTCTTGCTATTGCTGTTGCTGCTGCCAATCAAAGTACCGATCATTTTAGATACTGAGAATTTACGTGACTTGCCGTTGTTTCCCTGAAGACAACGGCACTCATTCACCAGCATTTCAAAAGCTTGATATAAGTCCGCACTGTTTTCAGCCACTGATACTTCGAAAAATTGGCAGCCGTTCTGAATTGCTGCAGTACGCCCCTCCAACTCCTCCACCTGTAAACAGGACAAAAGCCAGAGTAAGTACAGCTGATAATTTTTATTGTTCTCTGTATGAAAAGTGGCTTTACGTACAACCATGCTGCAGTGCAGTCGCTTTGTAAAGAGCTTATTGGAAGGCTTTTTTTTCCAGAACAGATCTCGCAAAACAAATTACGCGCAGTTGCATTCCGAAGTCACGTGACTAAGCAGAGAGAATGTGATGTAGAGATAACTGAAACAGATTGCGGTCACAGAAGTACTACAACTCCGAAAATAATCATGTCGATATTACGAGATGGCGGCGGTAACCATAAGTTTATGTTTCCTCCCACTAATTACAGTAATTTTACACACGTATTCTCACTTTCTTGTGTACGTTGATTGGTAATTCCTTCTCAACAACACCGTCCAATTATTAAGTACATCTGTCTTATCATGCAATAAAGTATGTGTTAGGTACTTCTAAATCAATTAACATCTGAGGCCGAGGCTTCTACCAGAAATTACCCCTGTTCTTAATTTTGAACGCCTTTTCGCTTATGGCTTCGGAAGTTTTGGCCAAGGGGAGTTTCCTTGCATAAAATGTTGCTATAACAATAATCCATTGGTGAAATATCTGCTGCTAAGCGAATGTTCCCTAGCGGAGAGCGTTGCTGTAACATGATTTCTTGTCATAGTAGTTAGTTTCTTAGTTTCTTGGAGTGGGATGAGACTGAGTCACTTGGTACGTGGGCCTCTAATTGGCCTAGTGTACCAGCACCCGACGATAGATGACGAATATGGAGCAGTCAGTGGAATGCGAATTTACAGGGGAAACTGAAGCACTCGGATAAAACCTGCCAAAGAGCCACTTTGTCCATCGTAAATTCCACATGATCTGACCTGGGCCCGAACGCAGGCCGCATTTGGAAGCCGGCGAGTAACCGCCTTCAGTCTTGACATAGTAAGTGAGTGCAGCTGGTCGAAGTAAAGCGGTCAAGTCTTTGTAAGCACCACATCAGGAAGTCGTAGGGGAGACTGGAGGTACGTAATATATACGCGCGTTCTTAACCACCTCGGCTGGAAGGGGAGGTGAATAGTCAGTTTCACTCATTGTCCACTTTGCCCCAGGGAAAGATTCCGCGGAATCCATTGGATAGGTGGGCTGGGTCCCGAAGCCGACGGCCTGAACGCTGGAGAGAATCGAATTCTGATCCCCGGTCATCCAGCCCGTAGCCAAGCCGTTACATGGACTAACTTATGCAACGATGCTGGAAGAAAACTCACCTCTCGGAGGTGTTCAAGATCCGCCTTGTTGGCCAGTAACGTGACGGGAACTGCGCTGACCGGCCGCAGTTTTTGGAAGTTCTCGAGTGCCTCCACTGCATATGCGAACGACTGCTTGTCCGTTATGGAGTATACTACGACACAAGCATCGGCCCATTGCACTTGCTCCAGTGGAAATGTAGAATCTCTCTGTGGATGCCAGAAAAAGCATTGATTACATTTAGATATAGCTGTTGTGTGCTTTGTAATATTATGGGGAGGTTTAAAATCGGTAGGGATTGGATCATGAGTTGGATTAGATTTGACACATGTTGGACTATTGTAAAATACAGTCGCACTCATCTTTAAAAAACTACGAACGCCCACAATCAGATTAACCTGTCTTCTGAAATACAGTGTGATTCTAAATTAGTATCGGGGTTTCCATGTCAAATAATTTTCAAACCGCAAACAAAAAAATAAAACTGCTTACGGAATATGAAAGCGTAAATCAGAATGAGGAAAGTAGTCTTCTGGGATTTGGCACCGTGTATATNCAGAATGTTTTATTTTAGGTGATTTAGCATTCTGCACTATTAATTGTACAAACAATAAAACTTTTTGAGTTACACTTTCATATTCTGTAAGCGGTTTTATTTGGTTGCTTCCGATTTAAAAATTATAGGCCACGGAAACCCCGACAGTAATTTGGCATCGCCCTCTAAATAGATTCTGATAAGCTTAGACCATTTACAAATTTCTCCTTCCAAAATCAGGTCATGTAACATCCATCGTCTTCAGTGTAAATGGAATAGCAAATATTTTGGGTTCAAAATTACAGAAATTTCCCTTAAATATTACATGAGAATGAGCCAAATGAACCACAACGTTCCATAAGCAATCATAATTTTCTGTAATTGGTAATTAAACCAGATGGCACACCTAGTGTAAGATTCCCATTTTGTGAACTTAGTAAATGACTGATCACCTCACAGATCATTGTGAAATCAATGCCGAATGTGGTGATGGAGTTATGTTTTACTGGATCAGTTTTACCCTCAGTTAGATTTTAATAATTACATTCCATATTCTGCAACCAACTAAATGCCCGGCCTGAGATAAAATCCCATACATTTTGTATCGCGGATGTGATAATGTGGTGCCTGGTCAGGTCTCACGCCTCAGGGGTTGGTTATGGATAAATGCTGGAATGATGATCAGAAGGGGATAATGTATGAAACTCGTGGACAGATGTGCTAAAATGTCAGTTAATCCGTAACGGATATCACCTCTGGGACTGAAACTGGTGCTGAGAAGTCAGCGTCTAACCGCCTGAGCTGTGTCACTGTCCACTCAATGTCAATCATCTATGAACGTAAAGAACTTACCGTCTCGCCTGATACATCAACGATTTCCACTTCTAGGGGGGAATTATTGACTGTCACTGTTTGGCGATACAGCAGATCTGAAACATAAGAAGAGTCACTCCCGTCATTTTCATTGGCCTCACTAACGCAAGTGGGGTGCTGTGCCCCATACAGCACACAACTTGTAAACTAGAGAGTACAGCTAAGTGTAATGTTTCTGACGACGGCATGTGACAATGAACACGATTCTTACAGTTTCTTTATTGTGACGCTTTAAAATTTGTATAGCGTCTTTCTTGTTCTGCGAAATTATGTGAAACATTCACACATCGTTCGACGCAATTGGGGAATTTGTTTGCTGCCGGGGGTAACTCTGAACTGCGTAAAAAGTGCTCCGCTGGGCCCGTCGTGAAAAAATTAATCACAAGGAAAACTTTGTCTTCTACAAATCCATCATTATAGAGTGACTTACTCGATAGCTAACACACTACATAGTTATACGTCACTTTTATTTGTGCTTCGAAAAATTTCAAATAAGAATTTTAGATTTTAATGAATCTGTGTGTCCGTCTTCCTTGACTCCTGCATGAGAAACCCAACCGATTCCTTCTTACATATTTGAGCCCTGAAGATAAATGCAGAATTTCGTTCTGAAATGTCGGTGTGTACAACCTCGGAAGACTCCGGTCTTTTACTCAAAACTTCGTATTGATAGGTAAGTTTCCCCTGTGCTTAATTAATTAAGCGCTACTCGTATGCCATGAAAACATGAGCGTATGGAGGTATAACTCCACCAACTTGACCTTGGAAATATACGGAGGTGAGTGGTCAGCTTAACGACTGAGCCACTATACCTCTTGGGACAGACACCAGTACCCATTGGATAGGAGGCTGTGTGGGTCCTAGAGCCGGTCTTGATGTTGTGGAGAAAAGAAAAATCCTACCCCTGCCGGGAATGGACCCCCGGTCGTCCATCTTCACTCATACTAACAGACAGAAAACACTGACTTCTTCAATGCAGAATATTTTGGCGTTAAAATTAGTTACATTTGAGCTGAAGATGGAACTATGCTAATGGACGACTGAGCGAAATGGAAGAGGGGGGGGGGTGCGGAGGAAGTTCACTTTAGTTCGAATCTCGGAAGCATTGCAGTAAAGTCGGCCATTAACCCGTCTGAATGGAAGAAACTCCTCCCTTTTGTTCCTAGTCCTACGATACGTTTGTCTAGCAATCTCATTTGCCCCGCTCTCCCTCCATTCACTAGTACGAAGTAATCACATCACTTCAGATGTTCCGGACAGAAGATTTGCTTCAGTGCCTGCGGGCAGCAACAGGACAAGTCGGAAGCTCGCAATGACAAATGGGATCTGCTTCTCTTCTCTTCTTCCCCCCCCCCCCTGTTGAAAGTGCAATTCCTGGAGGCGCAAAGCGTGCAGATGCAATTGAAGTAAGTTTGTACGTACTATGACCACTTTCGCTCAGAACAGCTTTGTGTTAAGTATAATTAAAACTTCCGCGATGTTGAAGTAAACATGATATAACTTCTAAGGCGGTAATTATGGTACGTTATAATGAATTTACATCTTCGCATGAACATAAACATATGTTATAATTCTGACAATTTAACCGAAATGTATGAACTTCTTAACCGTACACTACCCTTTGAAAGAGATAGGGCCGTAACACTGTGTATTCTGTTAGAAGTTTACTAACGTTTCGGAGGAAAGTTCTAGCTCCACTTTCAGGCTCCAAGAGTAAGAATAGCAAGCAAACGACAAAGCCGGCTTATTTTTCGACTCTGCAGGTGGATCTCAGAAGATATTACGCCTCATAGTCATCTGTGTGAGAACTACACCTCTTGCATATAACAGGTAAATCTATCCCTGCAACAGAGAGTGGAGGCCCGTAGGGTTGTGAGAACTCGAGGCTCCCACGTTTTCTAGAAAACCGGCTCTCATATGGTGGCAGGGCTCTCAAGCCTTACGCGCCGGCAGGCCGCCCTTTACCCACAGGAACATTCCTGGTACTCATTTCCGTTAGAGGCTGAGTCGACCCCATGGCGGTAGTGCGACTGGAAGTATTAGATCAATTGAAAAATCCAGTGGTCTTATCGGGAATCGAACCCGCGACCTTACGGCTTGTAGCATAGTGCCTCAAACAACTACGCTACCACATGCCTCCTCACATCTTGCATAATTATAAAAAATAAGTACTGGATGAATTATATGTTTCTAATCGTCTAACGATCACTGGTCGGCAGAAATCAGTATGTGAGACCAGTGCGATCAGTATCAACGTAGTCGTTAATAGTCGCTTCATAGAGCCTCCTGCTTCCTTTATCCATTTCCCAATGTGGATACGAGATTTTTATTGTCCTTCCTAATATGGCCGCAAGCATTGTCTAAGCCAGGACGAGTAAAAGGGAACAAAATTAAACTAATCAGCCTCTTTTTCTTTGATCTTCATCCTGATTATTTCACTCATTCATTCATGAATGCCTCTACAGTCCTTTATTGGGCCCCGGCCTCGTTGTCAGTTTCGTAATCTTTTTTTACGCAGTCGGTAGGACTCCTTGGACGCGTGATCAGCCCTTCGCAAGGCCGCTACCTACTCACAGAATAAACGTACACACAGACATCCATGCCTTGAATGGGATCGAACCCACGATTTCGGCTTTCGAGCAAGCGAAGACAGTTCGTGCCTCGCCCACTATGATCGGCTATCGTTATAATTAGGATTACAAAAAATTAACAGTGATAACATTTTCTACCAGAACGAATGTTCTTTCTTTGTTTCTTTCTGTCGATAACAATACTAGTATATCCAACATTAGAAACAGACTTCGGTTTGAAGGCAACCAAGCCCTGATATTGACTTCAAGCCCCCTGCAAATAGCTCTCATGTCTTACAGCATACTTGCACACTGGTTGAACTAATTTTAGAATAAAAAGTTTTCCCTACTCTTTCTGCTGTTTGTTCACCTACTCGTTCATTGCCAGGCAGGAAACCCTGGCGCCAGCGAACCACTCGGGACATACCGTAACACAGCTCAGCTATCTATGCGAGCATTGCCTTGTATTCAGCACCCACTATATCACACTAAATGTCGAAATTAATAACACCCACACACGAAACAGGTTTAGTAGGAATCAGTAATTAAGGAAAACAAGCATAAGCTGTATGATGCAAGTGACTAGAGAATGCGAACTTAGGAGATACAGACCGAGATTTGAATAGTTCATGATATGTACCAGCTGGTAACTCTTGTGGTCACTGTGGGGTAATTTCGGGTTCAGTGTGGAACTGAGAAATTTTATTACTTAAGCGATAATCTAGTCCGGTATAAGGCATGGACTGTCTTTTCTCTCTCGAACACTGAGGTCGTGACTTCGAATCCCACTCGAGGCATGGATGTCTGTGTGCTTTTATTCTCTGTGTTGTTCTGTGTATAGTTAACGCCCTTGCGACGGGCTCATACCCCATCCAAGGAGTCCTACCCTCTGTGTATAGGATTAAGAAACTGAAAAGGCGGCGAAAGTCCAACACAAGGCTGTAGAGCCACAGACACGTAGAGAGATAATCTGTTCCACGGACTTAGTAATTTCATTTATAGAGAACGAAAGAATTCTCTAGAAATTAGTTAACCCTTGAAAGTACGAGTACATTGGTTAGTATTATACACCACCTGGTTTAACATTTAAAAAAATCCTGCGTTTTGTCCACAGGCCGAATTTATTTCTTTCGTATGATTTTAAGACTAAAACACAACCGAGAAGGCCGTTCAGCTGTAACGCGCTAGACTTGTATTCGGGAGCTGCTCGGTTCGAATTTCGGTCGGGGTACTTATCCTGATAAGAGTTCTCGTGGTTTTCCTCAGTTCCTCCAAGAAGATTACTATATACGAGTATCACCTCTATTAGACCACTACCGCTTCCTTCCAAGTCCTTTCCAAATCATTCATGAGTGACTTTACCATTCGACGTCATAGATTTTGGATACCAACAGTATCGTAGAACAAGACGCACAAAAATAACACGCAGCAGCTATTGCTCTTAGCATATTTAAGCAACTATAATGGAAACACAGTACGTTTCATGTCAGGAGGGAACCAAATTTTTAAATAATGATTAAAATAAGTTCCTTTTTTTTTCAAAGGGTTAAGGGTGCAAATATTGGTTTCACCATAATAATGGGCTCTTTCATTCTTTCTCAGGCTTCATTATCACCCATTGTTTGTTTCCTCTCAGCAGGAAGTCCCAGATGTCTCCTTCGTGCCCAGTAACATAAATATAGAAGCATCATGAAAGAGTCAACCTGGCTGCTTCTGTCTGTACGGCGGCCAGCTTAAAGCATTTGGCTTGAAGTTCTGATATCCAGCAAGAAGAACGAATAGCGCAGTTCGTAATCTCTGCAAGAAACGAGCTTCAAGCAAGTCACGGGGAGGGGGGGGGGCGCAAAGGGGACAAAGCCTACAATAACTCAGCGTCACTGAGATTGATTTTGTGGCTAGTCGTTTCGGTTTTGTGAGATGATTGCTGATTGTTTTTCATAGGAATGCAGAGCTACCAAACGGTATCGGTCGCGTTTCGTTATTATGTTAAAGTTATTTGACGCAAGTCCAATTATACCATTTTCTGCTGTATTGAGTACTTATTTGTATGCGTTTAATATGTACTTAGCCTTTATTGTAGAGTACCACTTCCTAAAACGTAATTAACAACCGAACTCCAGTACGGTAATTAATTTTCTCGAACATTAGATATGGCATTTAAGCATACTAGTAAAAGTAAAAAGTAAAGCTATCCCTGTACCAGGCCATGAAGGCCCATAGGGTTGTGAGACGTTAAGGGTCCCACAATTTCTAGACAATCGGCTCAAAGATGGCGGTAAGGTTGTCAGCTTTACGCTCCGGCCGCGCCATTAATCAAAATCGGTATTACTGCATACGTATCACAGAAATAATTAAAAAACCGTAACAATAGCAACATCAATAATAAATTGGTCACTTGATTTGGATTCCTTCAGAAAAAAATATGGGTGAACTATCATTACTAGACATTAATTTTAGAATTAATTCGTTTCCGGTTATAGGCATATTTATTCATACATATGACAGTGAAAGAATGTGAACATTTTATCTGGAAAATGTTTGTCCTCATCGCATAATAAATAAACATCATAGCCAGTTTTTTTGTGCATTGAAACGAAATGTTGCAAAAATGCACTTCTTACCTTCGTCGTGCCTGCCAGCAAGCGAGAAGTAGAAAACTGCTGAATGAATTTTCATGAAATCTGACATTTGAAAGTCGACATTATGTTGCGACATTTGCGCAACGTTATAATTTTCCTTAAAACAGTAACAGTCGCTTTAAATAAAGAGGTACTACCGTTTCCGCTCGCATCTTAGCGCTAAATACTTATTGGAGAGAGAAAATGTTTCGGACAAAGTATGCAGAGAAAAATAAAACCCGTATATTATGTCAGTACACTTTTTTTCACAATTTATTCGCGTTTCGAGGTATTTAAGCAAAAATGAGCGAACGCGCCAGAATTGTTGCGCGATGGGCAATTTCCTAATTTGTTATAAACTAATGCAGTTAAAAATTGCTTTGAGATATATTAAGGTATGTTTAAGGGAGATTCTATTCCAAGCATTTCGTATGAATTACCAGCGCCTTTGGGATTGAAGAACATATGTGAGATATTCAATTAAAAATGTGAAATGCCCTCCATAGATCCTTGGGAATTACTAATTATTTTTCTCCTTATGGAGTCTTTACCATTAACGAACCCATTCCAAGGTGACCTTCGATGTGACGAACTCCCTTCAAGTTTTAATGATTATTATATCGGGCACTTGTAGCTTATAGTAACACGAAAGTATAAAGGTTCATCTTTCAATTAAATTACATAACTTGGTAACGAACCTCCTTCCATCTGGCTAACTTCGTATACGAAGGATTCCGTCATTCTTAAAGGAGCGTTTAAATCGGTGAACTGAAAGTAGGCCACACAAGGATCATTACCGTAAATTGTGAAGGAACAGTGATTGTTTTCACCGGCGCACGCTGCAGCTCGCCTGTATATCGCTGCGGGCGTGCATCTGCACGAGAAGTCTTCATTGGTGTTTTTCACCTCAAATACTGTTCGTGCTTTAAGCACTCGCAACAACATCACGTAATTGGTGGCGGTATTCAAATTAAGCACATTATGTTCCATTCGCAAACAGAGTTATTTCTTTACGTATTTAAAGCTTTGTTCCGTCACGCGTGAGAAATATGAGACTATGATTCACAATGATACTATCTGTAAGCACTAGAAGATCTGCGCAACACAAGATTGTTGTTGGAAGATTTCAGTTAATATCAGGATCTAAGCATTGACTTACTTAATATTTCTTTTCGGATGAGATACCGAACCGCTCAGACGAATACTAACAATTTTCATTGCAATTAGGAGCCGGCATAGTTCAGTCGGTTCAGCGAAGGGTTGTGAGCTGGGTGCCCCGGGCTCGAACCTGGGCCGTCGCTGTGGGAAGCCAGTGGCACAGCCTATACTTGTACCAAATAGCGGCTAAATTGTTCACAAGAATTGGTCCCTGTCATGAGCCAGATGAATTCAGTTTGCATAAAATCAAAATATCTTTAAATATATATGTTTGAATACAAATTAGAATTTAAGACTGCGTTAAAAATATTAAATTAAATTTTATGATTTCAAATCGTTCTAGGATAAAATTGTTTTCTCTATCATTTCGAATTGCATGTAGATATACTAAACAGGCGCGAAAATGCTTCTTCTGTAGGTTAGTTAATACATTTTACTGTTTCAAGTGCAACGTAACTGCATAAAATTCGCCCACCAGATAGTGAAGCAGTTGCGTGATATCAGAATTTGGCCCTTGACATACTGTGGTATTGACTGGTCACAGTAGTCGCGCGGTCTAAGACACGAACTGTTTTCGCTCGCTCGGACGCTGTGGTCGTGGGTTCGAATCCCACTCAGGGCATGGATGTTTGGTGTGTGTATGCGTTTATTCTGTTTATGTTCTCCTTTGTTTAGGCAGCGGCCTTGAGAGAGGCTGATCACCCGTCCAAGGAGTCCTACAGTCTGTGAAAAATGATTACGGAACCGAATAAAAGGCCTGGGTCCTGAATGGGCTGGAAGAGCCATTGAAAAAAAAATACTGTGTTATCAATGGCTAGTCAGTTGAAACACGATCATTGGAAGATTTCTCTAAACGTGTGAATGGTAAAATATTTCATTCGAGACGTTTGTTAACGAAACATTATAAACATTTATAACTACGACGTTTCTGCAAGTTCCTTTAACTAGTTGAGTGTGTTGGGCGAATGAATCATTAACGGAATCAACGCCAGAGAGACTTCTGTGCTAATGAATCATTGGCCGTAGCTTCAGATAAGGTTTTGTGTAAATAAGAAGTGTAATAAAAGTGGAGTTGAACTGGGAGACTGTAACTCGTATGAGAAATGAAAACTGTTGAGGTATAGGACGACGGCCATGACATGCAAGCAGCCTGTAGCAGACATGTATAGAATAAGGGCTGAGCGGATAGATGTGACGCCTATCAAGACCACAGAAGGGTCTGGAACTGTTCAAGTGACTAAAAGCACGCGGACTCCAGAGTCACTTAGGAACTCTCGACTCCGTTAGAACACATTGACCATGGTCACTAAATATGGGTATTGTCTGAGCATCAACAATTTTCCTCATGCATAACCGATGTTCACTATCATCACGTGATAGTTGGATGCCAAGTAATCATCTCACCATTAAATTTCGCGTTTCACTACTCGCTGTCATATATGGGCTGCTGATACTTTCGTCACGTGCTCAAGCCGAATACAATTTATCTTTATATAAGCACACAAGTCAGATATGGATTTGACACTTGTTTACACATATAAAGTTTAATAAGATATAAACCTATAGATCATTGAAGGTCGCAGTGCGGGGGCCGTTTTTATGGCCCACCCCTTACATACATTATAAGATATAAACCTAAAATTTCTCAGATTTATTTTAATCATTAGCTGAGCATAAACTTTTCAAAACTCATACTTTTTACTACTGTTCCTGTCTGCCATTACGGCATGAATTATATAAGACGTAGGAAGCTAAAAGAGGAAAGTCTGTTTGTCTACCCATGTCTCTGTAGCCCTTTTTGTTGGACCTTGGCCGCTTTTCCGTTTCTTGATCTTTTACACAGTCTGTAGGGCTGCTTGGAAAGGGGATCACCCCACCAGCACCAGAACAGCACAAATCCAGAATAAAGGTACACAGATATCCATGCCTCAAGTGGGATTCGAACCCACGATCCCAGAGTTTGAGCAGACGAAGACAGTTCATGCCTTAGACTGCGCGGCCACTGCGATCGGCAAAAGAGGAAAGTAGTTGTATGGATTTCGAGCTAAACAGTGTAAATTAATCAAATAGGATATGGTTTTGAGACTATGTTGACAGGAAACAACGATTTTTGGACTACGAGTATATTGACAGGAAACAGTCATGACATAATTTTTCATCTCTTTATCATAATTATAAAATGTCAGAGAAAAGCGCCTTAATATGTGGATTCTGGACTCGACGAAATAGTTAGTTAATTATAGCCCCGAGTGTGAGTGGGTTGTTATATTCGTTTATGACCAGTCCAGATTTAGTTACTCGTGTAGACGTCAGGGAACTGATCAATGTGCCGTAAAGTGGGTAGCCGTTTCTAAACTTATTGCCAGGATGTTTTAGTACGTCTGCTTGAAAGCTGTTACATCCCACATTTGCTTTTCCCAGGTCAGGAAGAAAAATGAGCAATAGAATGGGGCATAGAAATACGTCCAAATTAGGTTTAAACCTTTCCAATAAATACAGCTCTTTGCCATTTCGCGATATGTTCTCTGTTTCTACATCACGTAAGCTTATGTTATCTCCGTGCTGTCTGTGTATCTGTGAATCCCACTTCTGAGTGTCAGGTCTAGTCTTTATGAAACTTTTTGTGTGTATCATGGCACCTGAGCCCACCCCATCCCTCCCATCTGTCTGTGTATGCCTCCTAAACTTGCTGGGCAAAGGCTCTGTAAAGTGTGTCCCTCATTTAATTGCTAGGCAATGAACTACAAAATATAAATAACTTAATAGGATATTTCTGACATTGATATAAAATTCTTCATAGTCAGTATACAAAATCTCTCTTTGTCACCGTTTCAGATGATGTCACGTGACAACTGTACGACTGTATTTCAAGGTCCTTTAGTAATTGCACGGTCGTTTCGTGAAACTCATAGCCAGAGCTTCCCAGTATCAAGACACGCTGCGGCTGGAGACAAACCCATCCCGAAATGAAGGCGTAGTGAGGAATTGCCTCGTGCGACGTTAATCATTAATGATCTTGCGTAATACAAGTCTAACGGGTTTATACGATATAGGGTTGCAGAAGACCCGTGGCAAGGCTACACTGTTCAAGCGATGTTACCAATTCCCTATGAAATGCTGCAACCTTCTGTGATTTGGTGGCTTTGGAGTGATGGCTGGAGGTCACCGTATCGGAAGCTGGACCAGTACGTTTATCCTGCAAGTCGTAGTCACAGACTATCGTTTCTTCTTGCTTCTCATTTCCGGTTTAATTTTCAGAATGCTTCGGTGATTGATATGATGTTAATTGTAACGAATTTTTTTTGTAATTAAAAAAAGTGACATCTTCGTTGCTTGTAACTAATTCTGATGAGCCCTACGCACGGAAAGCGAATGTAGATTGAGATAACTAATTTACGTTCCAGTGATTTTATTGATTGATTTAGAGCGGAAGAAAACTAGTTATTGGTATAGATTTTAAAATTAGGAAGGACTGTATTTGTGTTCTTGTTTTGTGAGTTGTATAATCAATTAAAATTTCGTAATGAAACAGAGTTAAACAGAGGCCTGAACGTAAATCAGACTTGTCTGATTACTGAATTTTTGTAAGATTTGAGGTTTTCAGGGCGATGAAGAATGCCATCTTCTGGAATGTGGCGCCGTGTGGATATAGTAAGAACCGACGTTCCTCCGAAGACATCCCAGAAGACGGCACTCTTGACTGAATTTTTGTTCGTAACATCGAGCCAAATTGCGGGTCACGGTAGCCGAGCGGTGTAAGGCATGAACTGTCTTCGCTCACTCGGAAGCCGGGATCGTGGGTTCGAATTCTACATGAGGCATGAATATTTGGTACAAATAATTGTTTATTGTCCGTCTGTGTTGTCCTGTGTTCAGCAGAGGCCTTGGGATGAGCTGATCACTCATCCAGGGAGTACTACTGTCTCTAAAAATGATCATGAAACTAAAAAATCAGAGGCCAGGGCCCAAGGGGGCTGTAGAGGCAGCGAAAAAAAAAACAAACAAAAAACATGGAGCCAAATTACCAGAAATAAAACTTTCGTTAATAACTATCACAGAAAGCTCATAATTATTACGCTTCAGTTATGCCGTGAGTATTGCATGTTCGACAGAATTGGTTGAATATTTATTTACTCTGTCAACTGGCCCGCCAAGTTCAGATGTTTATGAAAATGTGTACTTACCAAACGTGTGGTTTTCTGCCTGACGTCATTTAAAATGCGTGGGTTCTATCTTCGCTAGAAATAGTTTAAGCCGAAGACCAGTGTAAATGCAGGGCTTTAAGGAATTGCCGTGGAATCCGCTATAAATAACCCTAACGCTGGAGTGAAGAGGAACTTGCCAAGGGATGACTATGTTCTCACTGGTGAATAATATGGATCAACGGAACTAGACTTTAAGCTGGCAGAAGGTAATGTCTGACAGCCTCTGTGGTCTAGTGGTCAGAGTTCCTGGCTACAGATCCAGAGTTCCGGGTTCGATTCCCGGAGCTACCAGATTTTCTGAGAAGTAGTGGGTCTGGAACGGAGTCCACTCAGCCTCGTGAGGATAATTGAGGAGATATTTCAAGGAAATAGTGGCTCCGGTCTAGAAAACCGAAATTAACGGCCATGGGGATTCGTTGCGCTGACCACACGACACTCTGTATCCACTAACGTTGGCACTAACTTCGCCGACAAGCGGAGGTTGCTCGGTCGGTGTAGTCCGTTTGTGGACTACGGGCCATGGAGTTTGTTTGTTTTTGTCATAGAGCCGCTTTACAATCCGTGTTTACATTGGCGTAGAATAACAATAATGATAATGAAGATTGGCATCGGCTGGGATATAACGACGCGTAGTCAGTTCTAAATCAGCCGACGTTTCGGAGAATTGCCACCATTTTCACGGCCAAAGAATAAGCCACGCAAAAAATCAGCATGTAGCAAGCTACGTTTGTTTCTTGCTTCACTTATTCTTATATCAGGAAGTTAGAGGAGACATGTTGCTGCGAAACATCACTTGGCTTTCAGCGGACTACACGTCATTATATACCAAAAGACAGAACTCCTCATAACCACCGCTGTGAGAACCTCAAATCTTGTAATAATAATAATAATAGTAATAATAATAATAACAATAACAATAATTGTTATTATAATAGAGAAGTGACTTTTGACTGAGCCTCTGTGGTGTAATGAAACATGAAGTCTGTTATGCAAACATGCAAACAATTGTGTACAAAGGTTGTGTCATTTGTAATTCGGTTCGTTTGCGTGGTGTTGTATCGCATGCACTCAGCAACGAATTTTGAGGAGTGTGGTAGCGTAGTCGGTATAGCTACTGGCTACGGGCTGGACGATCGAGGGGTCGGAGTTCGTGTCCTGGTATGATACAAATTTTTCTCTTCAAATAGTCCAAACCTGCTCTGGGGTCCACCCAATCTCCTATCCAATGGGTACCGGGGCTCTTTCCCCGGGGCTAAAGCGGCCTGATCGTGAAGCTGACCACTCACCCACAACTAGTGCCGAGGCGAAGAAAATGTGGATCTACACATCCACTTACCAATAAGCCTTCGTGGCATAGTGCTTAATTAAGCACAGGGACAACTTGACCTTACCTTGTGGTGTTTTGTGCATCTGCAAAGAACGGGCGATATGAAAATACAAAAGAAATCCTTCCAGTATGCGCTCAGAAGAAGAGGAAATATTGGTTCTGGGATATAACGTTGTATAGACCGTTGAAAGTCAACCGACGTTTCCGAGGAACCTCAAATTCTAAATTTTGGCTACCCAAAGAGGAGATAGGAACGTGAAACAGGAACAGGAAGATTTATAATTATTGAAGTGAAGATGGCGGTGAAGATAGAGAACATGAAAATGGTGAGGATGATGATGCTTTAAATTGGCATTGTGAAACTGCCCTTCTGTCTAGTTATGGTGGTGTTTTTCTTTCGAATTAAAATTAGCTGTACCGATTTTGGATAGTAATTTATTTTCAACCGTCTGCTCAGGCATATTTGCAGAGCTTAATATATCTCTGACAAATACATGCAGTCGCTGTGTGATGTTCAGTAGGAATGGGAACATCATAATGACCAGTGGGATAGGAAAGAAGCTGGGGTAAATTGTGACCTATTTTAAGTTTACCACCCAGACATTTGTCTTACATGATTCAAGAAAACCACATAAACATTATTAGGAAAGTCTGCTTCACAATTTAGCTTCGAACCGGAAATCTTTTGATTAAGAAGTAAGCGCACCAACCTAATCTTTATACCGAGATGATTCATTGATAATATTATTAATTATTTATAATCTACATGGCAAATGTTGTCGGCAACGCTTAACATTTTGCAAGTCCACTGATAAACTTGGCACGTGTATGGGTTCATGAGATGCCAGATTTATACAGTTTGACCCAGAATGCAGGTTTAAATCCTGGTGCGAGTAGGTTAATCCTTTAATTTTTTTAAAAATAAATGCTCCTCTGTATATACTAACAGTTCCTTCTTAATGTCTTTAATTACTTATGGAAAGCAAAATTTCAGCTTGTAGCATGTTCATTCCTTTCGTTCATTGGTTTATATGTATCACGAGACTAAATTTAAAAATACAGAATTTTATAGCAGTTGCTATGCAATGACCGCGAGATAGGCGAATAAACAAAGGTTTAATGGAACCCATTTCTAGGCAATGTATCGGTAGACACGTTCCCGCTGCAACGATTACTCATGCAACAATAGAGTTAATTTTGGAAATTGTATTTTCTATTCAGTACGAGCAGAGGGGTTATAAGGAAGACAATTGGGGTGACCCAGTCAAGGACTCTTCAGAACATGCCCTGTGTGGAGGCGAGGTCGAATACCTCCACCGTGACCATGCGAGTCGTAGGAGGCGGCGAAAAAGGAAGTCTCAAATCTGAGACAATAAGATACGGTCGCGAGTTCCAAGGGACCCGAGAAAGACTGCGCTGGCAAGGACCAGCAGCATGTACAAAATACAGACTCCTTCCCCTCGGCAGAGAGGGCGCCCCATGAAAACAAGACCGTAACTGTCAAACAGTAATAAATAAGGGGGCTCGACACCAAGACAAGTTGACTGACTGACCGTCAGTCGGAATGTGACTTTGACTTTAACCCAGTCAGTTGAGAGTTGGGTTCAGCAAGGAAGGCTGAGAAGAGGCGCTCTGATTCAGTTGACAGTTCGGTTGCAGGATATTCGTCGGACAGTAACGACATGGGCACAAAGGTGAAGAATCTCCATTGTTGAGAGGTGTTACCAAGCAACGACTAATGAAGGCACAGGAGGCTGGAGAAGACTTAGCGTTTAGTCATTTGTAGAGTGTGGTTATTAACGATAGCATTGAAAGCGGTTGTAGTTCCGTTAAATCCAATAAATCCATTCATCAATCCTTACACAGTCTATAATCACACGCCTAAATCGTGACAGTGTTTCTCTCGAATATATCTATGGATTGTATTGGGTCTGATTCAAACCAGGAATATTCTTATATATGCGTTCTTCTTTTTCAGTATGAAATTCATTTAAATTATGTTTAAAAATTGAGTTCGTACCTCACAGTAATCACATTCCGGTGTTGCCAGAACAACCCAACTTGCTTAATGCCTTATAGGGACATGATCGCCGCCAGTTTTCACAGTCATACGAAAAACACACAAATTCACTTCTTATAAAAACGGGGAGTTGTTGATTCTTAAAACATATGGCAGATATAGTAATGACTGTGCTTTAAAAAGATTATCATCAGCACGAGAAAGAACTCCTCATTCCATTCTAGCATTAAATTGGCTGTGTCGTTTTGAACAGAATCTGTTTCATTTCCATGTTCGTTCTACCGTGGCCATCATGTTGTGTGTCTCACCTCCAAGTCCCGCTCCGCTCCTCACACAATTACTTTCGACATTTGCTGAGAAGGACATCCTGACAATGGTAATATCAACACATAGTCTAGATACTGCCTCATTTCATTTTTGTATTTGCGACTTCCTCATTGAAGACAATCCCATTTTGCAACATTCTGATCAACTCTGTCTTGTGATTGGATGTAGACTTTGTTAGTAATACCGACTTTCGTGTTGTATTACTTATCTCCCAACTTATTCCCCCGAGAGCAGTTACATTAATCAGATTGTATTAAGATTGGTTGTCTTGTGTCGTTCACGACACCGCTTGTGAGGTGGAATAGAATTTCACAAAAGTAAAGAGAATTTTAATAGAAAATTTTAATGGATTTTATTTTATTAAAGTAAATTAAGTGGACTACAAGGTGTGATTTAGCGCATATTAATGCAGTGTAACAGTTTTAATATATTAAGACACCTGAAGATGGCCATCTAGGTTATGTTGTGTTGTGTTAAAAATGTAAGTGGAATAATAAGGAACAATTATTGACGGGCTGTGTTATACATAGACGTTTTAATTGTGACTTGCAAGAGGATGCTTAAATACACAGTTCCCCTATATTTTTGTCACGTTCTTAAGGGGGGGGGGTTACCGGCCGTCGCATAGACACGGCAGGTCTTCTACGTATTATTGCCAGTATTCATTGTCGTGAGAATATTTACAGACATTTCTCTAGTGTTATATAAACGGCCCAAATGTTGTATTATCAACACATTAAGTAATATATACAGAGTGATTCTAAATTATTGTCGGGGTTTCCGTATCCTATAAAGGGAAACTCCGACAATGATTTAGATTCACTCTGTACGTATACTTTCTTGAAGAGGTAGTAATCGCTCAGCTGATAAAGATATTTCACGCTTTTTACGGAAACTGAATGTTCATTGCCGTGTTCACAAGCAATCGGCATTGAATTCTACATCTACCAATTGAATTTAATCTAGACTCTTACACCCGATTTCTTCAAGATCTGTTTTAATAGTATCCTCCCATATATAGCTAGATCTCCCAGGTGGACTCTTGCATTCAGGGTTTTCGACGAACATTTCATATGAATCTCGCATCTTACCCAAATAAATTCATATAAATGCCGTTCATCTGAGCCTTATTTGTTCAGCCTAACAACGTTTCGGAAATGGGGTCTGTTTCAGTTACCAGGTATGCCTCAGGGCGAGGAACATGAGTACAAAGGTTTATTAGAAAGGGTGAGCCTCTCAGGTTACAGTCTCACTAATGAGCCTCTGACAGAATGTTGAGAGGTAAAGTTGTGTCTTTGCTTCACTAATTAAGCACTAAGCCGTGAAGGCGTATTGGGCAGTGGATGTATAGATCTGCGTACGTATTCTTGACTTGACTACTTGGAGGTGAGTGGTTAGCTTCACGCCTCGGTGGCTTTACCCCGGGGGATGAGGCCCAGGTACCCACTGAATAAGAGGCTCTTCGGGCGCCAGAACCGGCCTGGATGACTTGGAGAGGAAAAAAATCTGGCCCCTACCAGGACTCAAACTCTGACCCCTCGGCTGTCCGGCCTGTAGCCAGCTGCTATACCGACTGAGCTATACCAGTTCCTCATGAACATGTGACAGGGTTTAATCGTATTATTAATTGTTATGTTTGATAGTGCTATTAATTTTAACGACGTGGCACTAGAATCGATTGCGTTGTGTTTAGTGTTATTAGATACATCTGTTTGTGGAGGAGGTACCTTGAAGGTGACCTTGCTAGTATGGAAATGAACAGTGGTCTTACCTGTGTTTGAACGGTATTCGCCAATGAACCTTCTGGTGAGGTATCGCACCGTCAGAGCTGTAAATATACAGAGGAGAGATAAACAGTGAGCCACATGTTGGATGCAGGAAGTTCACATTTAAGACAATGAATGCCAACCGCAGTGAGTCACTTTTTGTTACTCATCGGGCATATATTTTTATATCGATTGCAAAGCGTTACAGGATGATCGCAACATGAATGAGTATAGGCGTCTGGAATCAGGTTTGATTGAGAACTAAATCGTTGGATGTATCGACCAGGTTTATAACGCTCTGGAATAGTATGAGTAAGGTATCTCGTACCGCGTTAGTACACCGAAATAAGTCGAGCTGACTCATTTCAAATCCACACTTATTTACTGTTCATTTTACAGGCCGTGTCTCAGCTCAGGAGGTTAGTCGCGCGGCTTCCCACCGCGGCGGCCCGGGTTCGAGCCCAGGTCAGGTCATATGGGATTTGTGGTGAACAATGTGGTACTGGGGCAGGTTTTCTCCGTGTACTTCGGTTTCTCCTGCCAATTCTCATTTCACCGACTGTTCCACATTAATCATCTATCAACCGGGTCTGGTACAATAGGCCAGATAGTGGTCAATGTACCAAGTGGACTCAATCTCATGCCACCCCAAGAAACTTAAAAAAAATGCTAAAAACTACTATTCATTTTCGTCAACCAAGTCATTCTACGCTGTATAATCTCTGAAATTGAAACAGCATAACTAAATAGGTTTAACCTGAGGATCAACGAATTAACAATCAGCCAAGCGAATTTTTCGCGTCGGATTTATTATGGTTTATATAGCGACATTGTTGTTGGCTGAAACTCTGTACCGTTGAAAGTTAGAATAATAACAATTAACGAATTGGAACGGACGTGGTTGGAAGCAGCCGAGGCTTACATCAAGGTGCTATATCCCTACACTCGCTTGGAGAAACTGAACAAGAACATGAAAACCCTCAGGATAGTTGGTGTGCCGAGATTCGAACCGGGTACTACCTGAATACAAATAAGAAGTGTTAACGCCTGAGCTAACTTTCTCCGTGTTAGATTTGTTAAATGGAAGATCATACAGTGTCTGACCTTGATGATGAAAGCAGTTAACACGTTCTATGTTTCCTTATTGCTAGTAAACGTTAGACAACATTGACAAATGTGAAGCGTTTACAGAAGAGAGCTTGAATCATTACACCTTTTAAAAGTTTTCCGTTATATGTTTCCTCATGTATTAACCATCATTTAATTACTCCTGTTCAGTTAGTTACACTTGCTGGATTTCTGCTCTCTAATTAGTAATATAAACGTGTTAACGAAATTCTTAATTGACTCCCCGTTTTATAACAACAGAATATTTATTTAGTTTTACACAGTGGAAACACGGGGGCACGCTGTAGCGTAGATAGTTGAGGCACTATTATGCTATAAGCCGGAAGGTCGCGGGTTCGAATCCCGTTGAGATCTTTGAATTTTTCAATTGACCTAATTCTTGCAGCCTCACTATGGTCCCGGGGTCAACTCAACTGCTAACAGAAATGAGTACCAGGAATATTCCTGGGGGTAAAGGACGGCCGGCGCCTAAGGCTGACAACCTTAACTCCATCTGTGAGTCGATCGTCTAGAAAATGTTTGGGCCTCACAAACCTGTGGGTCTGTATGGCCGGTTACAGGGATATTTTTGCCGTTACCGATTGAAACACGAAAGAGTTCTGTAAAATATTGCAATTATATGTCGATATTTGTGATATATGGACCAAGTAATGCAGACCTGTATGCTATACTCGTAGACAAGTAAGTGTACACTTTTAAGTATTTCATATGAGTAATAATTTGAAGCATTAATGAAATAAGAGGAAATTATTATGTTATTTCATATATGTAGCTGGTAATTATTTGAAATCTTACGGTTTTGCAGAATGCCATGTTTAGTGACGTAGTAACGCAACTTAATAAATAACTTATCTTATATATTATCCATAAACATACGGTACTACTAACATAAAGCCCACGTTAATTTGACAGATACTGCTGTACATCACATTAACCCTTTAAAGTCCAATGCTTCTATATGCATCACTACCCACACAGTGTATTTGTGTGTTTCGTTTGGTTCTTAGAATAAACAGCGACTCGTTCCGTAAACATCATTAACCGGCTGATTTTCGTAGCGGAGAAGTAATGCCTTCCCTGTGAGGTACGAACTGAACTTTTGTATGTTATATGGAGGAAACTACGGCTTTAAGGAAAGCCCGTGTGTAAGCGGGTTCGAATACCTTCACCGTAGCCGTGCGAGTCGTAGGACGCGACGGAAAGGGAACCTAGTGCTTGGGGGTATGGTTGGGCTATCATGTTCCTGGGTGTTATAAATACGGGGAGCTGGTCCTCCAGGTTTGGGGGAGTCTCGAATCTGAGACCATAAAATATGGTCATGAGTCCAGTGGGACTCGGACCTGAGAATGACTACGCTGGGGAGGGCCTGCATCAATTGTAAACGACAGACCCATCCTTTCTTTAGAGGGGGCGCTCCGTATGAACAAACCCACATCTGTCTGACAGTAACAAAAATCTGGTCTTGTGCCCAAAACGGGGGTTGGCACCAAGACAGGCAGGCCGGATAACAGTCGGTCACAACAGAATGTTTCAAGGCTTTAAGGGGTTAAAGAAGAACGAATGCTTATATTGTCTGGAAAATGAATAAGTACAGTGTAGAACTCACCTCTTGAAATGAGGCTTTAGTCAGGTTTTCTTGTCAGCAAAGCAGTGGCATAAGGCAGTGGGATATTCTTGTTCTAAGATTTTGGCGAACATAGTAGGATGAGTCAGAGCGTGTGGCTAAGAATGAAGGGAGTATGCTCTTACATTGTCTGGCTCAAGTGATCAGTGATGTTCACTTTAATATGCCCTATTCAGATTTAACTAACTCTTGTGGTCGCACAGTTTCTAGCAAGGCGAAGCATTACGGCACACATATGCTATGTAATGTATAGAGTACTCATTTTTACAGATTTTTATAAATCAGTAAGCGCGAAAAGATATTTTTGACCTCAAAGGCAGAGTACTTTGTTAAACAGTGCCAGCACTGAAGCAATTAGTTGGCTAATATTTGAACGACGAGAACATGTATCCGTGTATAAATTCGTCGAGGCCAGGTAAAAGTAAGCCTGTGTAGTTTTCGACTCTGGGGACCACCATTATCAAGTGGGTACCGTGGTCTTTTTCCTCGGAGATAAAGCGACTGGGACAAGATACTAACCACTCGCTTACATTTAGTACAGAGGTTGAGAAAGTGTGGAGCTATACCTCTGCTCTTCCATACTCTCCCATACATCTTAATGGCGTGATGTTTAGTTAAGCACAAGGACAGTTTTGCCCTTTAATTATTAATTGACCGAGTGTGAAAAGAAATAAGATGGATGCAGGTAATCACTTAAATGAAACATATTAGTGTAAAAGTAACTGAGGCCATTCCCCGGAGTGTTTCTTGAGACGTCAACATTCACTCAGCTTGTAAAAAAATTTCTTCCCCCTTTCTCATATAAAACGTGGAAGTTCATTGTCATGCCCTTATCTCCAGCCAAATGAATATAGTTCACAGAGATCCATCCTAATTCTTTAAGCTTCATTTTAATAGTTCTCCCATCTATACTTAAGCCTCCCAGGCATTATGAAATTATCGTCAGCTTCTCACACTCCATTCTACTTAGATCGAATTATTGTCATCAGCAGCCTGTTGCTATCCCCCCCTAAATTTGTGTTGTTCCTTAATGTGGGAGAACAACGAAGAACATGGCATTTTCCAAGTGTTTATTTTCTTTGTTAAACTTGAGAGATGCCGGTCACGGTAGCCGAGCGGTCTAAGGCATGTACTGCCTTTCGCTCGCTTGGAAACCGGGATCGTGGGTTCGAATCCCACTCAGGGCATGGGTGTTTAGTTTGTTTGTGTGCGTTTTTCTGTGTTTGTGACGAGCTGAACACCCGCCCAAGGAGTCCTACCGAATGTGTAAGATCTAGAAAAAAAACAAAGTGAACGGAGAAGTTCATGGAGGTAGGCCTAGGCCCACTGGGGCTGTAGTGTTAAGGGGGGAAAAACTTCAGAGATAATGTTACTTTGCGAAATTCTCACTGTTTTTCGTTTGATCTGTAATTGCGTATGAGTTTAATTCACATTACAAGGCTGAAAGGGGCTTGCTTCGTATTTTAGGTTAACTACTTCGTTTAGGATATGAGCTGGTTTTGTATTGTTGTAACCGCCAAGCTGAAATCGCATAACCACTATCTAAGTATGGCTGCACCATAGCCAGATTCGCTCATAATGTTACTGCGTCCTTATCCCCAAAGTTTTCTGCAGTTGCCGGCAGTAAGTTAATGCCATAATATAGCAATCTCAAGCGCCCATGGGCAACTGTATCGAGATTATTTCGAAATAAGGAAGTGTGCTCGCACGTATGGCACACATACGTAACGGATTTTCTCTCCTGGTAGATGGTCTTATTATTCTTTACTACATATGTAAGATTTGAGGTTACACGACAGTGACTATGAAGAATGCCGTCTTCTGGGATGTGGCGCCGTATAGATCTTCTGTGAACCGACATATCGGAGAAACGTATCGCCTCCATCTTCATGGTAGGTAGCAGGCACCTGCTCTAGCTGGTTTCTCGCTCGCAAATTTTTCTACCCTGAAGATGGAGGCGATACGTTCCTTCGAAACTTTGGTTCACACAAGATCTACACGCCGCCAGATTCCAGAAGACGGTATTCTTCTATTACTGCATAGTTTATAAATGAAGCAAATTTCTTATTTAGTAATGGAGAAAGGCAATAAACCCGAGATCTCGCTTTTGGAAGAATGTACAATATGTTCCTTCCTCATTATATTGTATTGCTTCACTCCAACAGAGTGTGCCGACTCTTTAACTACTCCGAGACTCGTGAGATAATACAATATTTACACTTCACTTAGCCCATTTAGCTATCATTGCTACCAGGATGTTCAGTACCTACCTGATTTGCCCACGTTGATTTTCCCCAGGACGGCGATGCGTACTCGGGGCATATTTGTCTTCACTTCGGTCTTCGTGTTTATGATTTTGGGTGTATACAGAGGAGGAGAACCACTGAAAATAAACGAAAATAAGTTGTATTTCACTGGCTAACTCGTACGTTCTGACAGTACTGGGGGAGTGGCTTGGACTCATGGTTGCTACACCCTTTCTTAGTGCAGTTATTAAAATATAGTTCGTAGTTTATGCTGCTTCAGCTTGTTTTTCTCCTCTCGATAACAGTTCAGCCTGAAGAGGAACGTTAGTGAGTATATACAGCCATGGTTGGTTCGAAGTGTTGCTCAGAAGGTATGAATCATGCTTACGTGATATTGTTTTTCTACTTTACGCATTGCCGGGAGATGAAGCAGTAGGTTTTGTCAGCAACGAACTTTTCCACTCTTTAACATCTGTTAGAAGTGCGCAGATTTTAATTTATGCTTTAAAATTTTCCACCTTTATATCGGGGTTGGATGCCATTTTCAATTCACCGTAATTAAAGTTTGCGTGGGAACTGTGTTCAGCTCCTGGGAATGCACACTGCTGTCCAGCACAATTAAATCAGCTGATTATACCTGTTGCCCATTTCGGTGAACATCACTTCTGTACACATTGGTAGAATGGGTCGAGTTGTCTGCAGTTAACCATTCTTTCACCTTTAATTTAATTTAATTTCAATTTTACCGTTAATTCTAAAGCAGAAAACGAGCAGTTGAATACATGCCTTCATTAGAGAGAGTCACTCGCAACGCACAGTCTGTCAGATCTGGGAAGGTTAGATTTTCCAGCACTATCAATAGACCACTGTAGGTCGTGGTGCAAGAGCCGAGAAGGCCCAACCTTTATACATTCATTCATTCATTCATTCATTCATTCATGTTTTTCTTAAAGGATTTATTGATTTACAATTCTCTGACTTGTTAGTATGAAACTGAAAGTCGCCTGTCTGTGACCAGCGTAAGGGATCAGTTATTACATGAATCTTGAAGCAGTACTGCAAATGTATCCACACATTTCGCTTATGTTTCATTTTCGTTGCAAGACGTTCAGCTAGCAAGGGGCGTATCAAGGTCATGGTAGCGAGACCTACTTCTTTCGCGAAGAGGTCTGTGTATTTCTGGAATTGTTCACATTATAGGCGATCATTTATTTCCATGTTACAAACTCAAGATAGATTTAGGTGTGTCAATTCATGCAGGTATTCAGGTGTTCTTCTTTCTGATGGTATTAATAAGTAAAGTTAAAGTTCTCTCTGTTTCTGTGGCCGCCTTTTCAGTTTCTTAATCCCATACACAGTCTGAACGGGGGATCAGCCCGTCGCAAGGCCTCTACCTACGCACCGAACAACACAAACGCAGAATAAACGCATAAACAGACATCCATGCCTCGAGTTGGATTCGAACCCACGGTCTCAGTTTTCGAGCGAGCGAAGACATTTCATGCCTCAGACGTCGCGGCAACCGTGATCAGCGCCTAAATTTATAGTCGTTATGAAGTACGAGTGTGATTACTCAACAGATGACTGTGTGTCAGCATGTATTGTTGTTTGGTATTGTATATAATATGCGTATATGAACCTAATACACGTGCTATGCGTTTATTAATTCTATTGATATGTACACTTGATACTTTTGTACTGTTATTGACACAGTATCTATATGCAGGCACTTAGCAAGACTGGGAGTCAATACTACGCTCAGCCATGCCATGTCTCAGGCAGGCCGTCGCCGGTTTATTACTACTGAGGCTCGGATTCAATCCAAGAGCTTTCAATATGGGATTTGTGGTGAACGAATTATGAAAGTTGGTGCTCGCGTTTTCTCCGAGTACATAGGTTTTCTCTTGTCAGTTATGGTTCCACTAATTTTCCATTTTCTCATCTGTTATCCGGGGCCGGTACAATAGGCTCGTTTACGGTAGAAGCACCAAGGCACGCATCTCACTGCACCGCAAGAATAAAGAAAAAGAATTGTAATCAGTTGTGGTCCATGAGTTCCTCAAATGTCCTGATATGACGTCAGTACTTCTTGTTTTTCCGGAAAGGCCATTCGAATTTTAAGCCCGACGATTAACATTTGCCATTTCTTGAGTCCATACACCACATGCCATGTGCTACTCACAGTGCCAGACTCCAGTATTTATACTGTCAGCGGAACACTTTACTTATTATAGGTCAGTGGAAACGGCTGTATATAACCCTCTCGCTCTCTCTTTCGCAAGTAATCCGTGTTATTGGAATAAGTGGTGGGTATGTCTTCTAGCAATGCACATGCATATGTACGGAAACACATGACTAATACTATGCAATGGATCAAAAGTAGCAACATGCAGATGCTATGCATGGCACCACATACAGGCTGATGCGAGGATCCTTAAGTATGTCGCCATGTGTAAGAACCTAGAAGTGCTTTATGGCGTCAATACGTTCACGTTAAATGTAAAGCAGTGGATATATGGATCTAAAGTATGTTATTTTAAGTGTCTGTCACGTGTTATGTGTACTTAGCAGTCTTGAAGGACCTTGGCTGCTTTTCTGCATGCAAATTTAAATCAGGCAGAACTGGTATCGCAGTCTTTTCACAGGAAAGCTGGATGTCTGTGGCATACGAGAGAATTGAACAGAAAGGAAAAAGAACTGGATTATGGCTTGAACGGAACTCAACTGAGTGCATCTATGGCGTCTCGGTTTCAATTGCAGTTCCGTCAACAGTGCAGCAGTTTTTATTCTTTGCCTTTCACTTTCCCGTTCAGAAGATGTTTCGGCCCCAACGGGCCATCATCAGGTGTCTTCATTTGCCAAAGCTCTTATACTGTATTGAACGTCACTCATTCACTTCACATGTAACTGCAGTATCTCACGGTTTTAAATGTTGGCTTCACAATCTGGCTCTCACCAGTTAAATTACCATACGCTGTAATTCACTTTCTGTTAAAATTAATTCAAAATCATTTAATTTTTTCTTAAATTTATTGTAAAATTTGTGGAATTTGTGGTGGACAAAGTGGCGCTGGGGTAGGTTTTCTCCGAGCACTTTGGTTTCCCCTGCCAATCTTCATTCCACCAATTGCTCCACAGTCACCCTCACCTATCATCTGGGCCGCAGTACAAGGGACTTAGTCCCATCCCACTAATAATAAAAAAATAATTTCTTTGCGGGTGTGTTTCAGTTCGTAATTTTTATGGTTTGTGGTCGCTTCACCAATTATCGCTTTGTGGCTCACGATTTGATTTCCGCCTGCTTCTGCTGGTTTAATCTTTGACCGTGAAGATGGAGGCCATATATTCGTAACAAACTTTGACCTTTCTCCTAACTGCAACGAGTTTTAGCTCGAAGACCGCCCTCTTCATAGTCACCTTTATTACAACCTCGTATCCAACAAATTTATACTGTGTGAGAACGTAAAACATGGGAATCTGATTGTTTTGTGTCTCAGACTGTGCCAGCATTTTAGCCTACTTTCATATTTAAAAAATAAAGTAGTCTTGTGAGATTACCATGCCGTCTGCTTATTTCTCTGTTCATTCCTCCCTATCAACTTTTGAATGCCTGAACCAGTCTTTATGAAACTTAGTATATATATATATATATATATCATGGCACCTGAGCCCATTTCAGCCGTGTAATTTATAAACCACACCCATCAGTCTGTGTGTCTGTATTTGTATCCTCCCTGATGTAAACATCAGGCTCAGTAAACATTCCCGCAGTAAAGAATACACGCAACCATAGAAGAATTCATGTCCTATCAAAGGAAAGTAGGCGATTAGTTCTTCCCAGAAGTTCCTGACCTGGCCTTATAATGCTAGAAATGCGAGTAACTGTTAACGATTGCTGCAAAAGTAACTGGCTCATATGGTAACCATCGTGTGTTGATCAGCATGAAAACTATAGTGGATCCTGTTTTGTTCTGTTCCTTTTAAAGACTTCGTTTTTACGTTCAGCCACCATCTTCTCTGAAGGGTTTGTTCTGTGGCTATGAGGTCTTCGAACCCATCGTTAGGAGATAAGTACGCCATAGCTCTGAAAGCTGATTGTGTGTGGTGACATTCCTCAGCCCTCGTTAGTAACACTGCTCTGTACTTCTTGGTGCTAGTTCCCTTAATGGAGGAATTCGACGGGCTCATGAGTGCTGCAAATGAATGGACTTCCTAAGCTGGAACCCGTAACTAGTATTAATGGAGTCATTATTAACATGTAAGACAATAAACTATTGTTTAATTTTATGTTACTTCTTAGAACGAAATATAACTCAGGGATGTCGTAATGGATGTTACGCGTTTTTTTATTGTTTCTCGGCTTAGTAACGAATTTAATTTCGTGAACAAGTTTTCGGTTTAGGACGAAATAATATAATTGACTTTTTCCCCTTTCTTCCGTGTGTGGTCACAAACTGCAAGGGAGAAAATTTAGTTTAGAAGTTCGTGACATCCTGACCACCGGACTTTGTTCAGTAATCTGCGCTTACTCAATTCCCTGTTGCGAAAGGGAGCTGAGTTATTTCCAATGATTACAGCACATCCATGGCGAAAATCTTTAGCCTTACTAGGAACATCTGTGACACGAATTACGAAACGTAGAATATTGTGTCATGACGACGCAATAGTGGACCCAGAGTAAAGACGTTCCGCTACAACGAATACGCAAGCAACAATGGAGGGATTGTTATGAAACGGTGTTTTCTGTTGGATCAGATCCGAGGCTATATAACGAGGACCCCAGGCCAGCTGATTTAATTGAGAAGGTCAGTTGAGCTTCGAGACGCCAGCCTACCAGAATGTGAACTTGGGAGCAGAGGAATCGAGATATGGAATTGAATTGGGGTATAATAGTTACTCTCTGCAGCTGAGTTGAGTTTGACGTCTGGTCGTGAAGAAAAGACTGTATAAACTGTTATAATCTCCTATGTTGACATCCGTTACTATGAAAGGACTAGTGAAAACAGACTGAGAAGACTAGTGTTTGCAGCAGTGAAATGTAAAGTGCGGAGATTAGCCATAGTGTTGTATTACTTGTAATTACGAGTTAAGCGTATAAATGCAATAAATCCAAACATGCAATTCACACCCCGTCTAATAGTCACTCAATCGTGACAGTATGTTCGAAGTGTAAGAAAGCCGTGGAAGAATATTTTTACTGGTACAAGAAATTTGGTTAGTGCCATTTTATATACATCACTAAATTTGTGGTTAATATATTAAAGATATATTTTTTTTTCATAGAACTTTCACTGGTTGCTGTAGATTATATTGTTATCGACACATCGAAACGTGCGTCTTTTTCAGAACAGAAGGAAATGAGTATGGTTTTAGGCAAAGCGATATTTGTTAGATTACATGGATACGCAGTATTAATAAAGTGAATGTAAAATTGTGTCGCAGTGTACGGTGAACTGTAAGAATTCTGATAGGAAGATGTTGCAAATTCATATCTTGTCATTTTCTTTCTGAAAGCTCTTGCTAACATGGTGTCAGCAGATTTTCTGGCGATCAGATTCTGGGGGTATATATATAAAAGAAACTTTGTGTTTTGAGAAGGAAGTCTAGACACAAAAAAAGGTTGCATTTTAGAAATGTTACCAATGAAACTAAAGGCAGGGAGGGGGTAAATTAAGGATGATTTATCTTATGTTATATTGGCTGTGAGCCAAATATATGGCATATTCTGTAATCCGCAATCCATACTGCTCTGATAATCGAAACAAATTATTTGGCCCTCCAACTGGCATTTTTGGCGAAAACAGTCGTAGATATTAACATAAACTTGCGTCTTGGCTCCTTCGCTTGCATTGTAGCACTTTTGCCAAGGAGGCGGTGTCGCCCGCTAGACGCTTCTGTGTGCATAGGGAGGGGGAGAAGGAATAAATTAATAAGGATAAATTGTAGATATTATTAGCAATACTTTCGAAATCTGGAGCCACAAAGACTGCTTTATACGTATGTAAAACAAAGGTTCTTAATGGCATAAAAGAAAATAGCAAGCACTTGCTACTTAATATCAATTCCAACAGCTACTTCGTCTGTTGGGACACAGGATATATTTCATCTGAATGGGAGAAGCATGGATTAAGACTCGATTTCATCTTGTAAGTTGACTTTTAAAGTTTCAGCTGTATATTTTAGAATGCAACTTGAAGTGAGGAAAGTCGTAGTTACATTCTGTCATACTGTCAAGATGAACTGTCAGATAATGATTGAGTGCTCTCTGTGCTATTTGCTTGTCAACTTGAAAGCCGACAAATGGATGTTATATCCATTTCATCCTTCCATATGTACTCTGATATTCCCGATTAATCGACAGAAACTTTAGCAGAAATTCTCATAGAGAGGGAGTAAGGAAATGCCAGAAGTGGAACACAGACAGTGGAGTTTGTTAACAATTCTTTCCAGATTCAGACTGCATAGACTCCAATGTGCATATGAATTACGCCACTGGGCATAACTCATTCGCGAGCCGGTACTTAATGAACATATACATTTATTGCAGATTCTGTAGATTATGCACGAGTATAATACATGAGTGGGAAATAATCTTTTGACTTTCTTCATAGTCATCGCCGTGAAAACCTCAAAACTTACAATCTTTGACTTTATTGAAATGTGTTTAATTTGGGAGTTTGACCCTGGAGTTTTATCCGAGCCACACAAATATATAACAAAACAGATATATACGTGTTTTTTTATGTTTAATATAATACATCACAGAAACCGCGATCGAACACCATTCACATACCAAGAATCATGCGTCTGTTCTGGCTTGTCCAGATAAAATTTACTGAGTCCAGTTCCAAGATATTTGTGAATTACGTACACAAAGCAATTACATAGTAGCTTATATGCTACCTGTTTATCGCTGTCCCGTCTTTAATAAATGAACTCTTTCTCTGATACAGATGAAATTTTGTAAAAAAGATGACATATAAAATTATTCACAGAATTTGATTTTGGCTTAAAGCGGACCATTTGGTTTTAACATCCGCTTGCATTCTTAAGCATAATTCAGTAAATATGGAGGTCACCGGAAAATATTTCTGACATAATAAACCCTCTTAAAGTAAATCATATTGGCTTATGTCATAAAGGTACTTTTCGTTTACCCACAAGTAGTTTTGGGCGTAAAATTGGAATATTACTTATTTCAGCTGTCACATTTTAGGGATTAAGATAAATTTGAATTCTTGCTATATTCTTGTCTGTAGTGAACTAATGTTCAAACTATACATCTCCGCATATTGTATCTCTTTTTATGCAGAATATACGTATAAATGTTTAAACATAATTTAACAAAATCTGATGTTCATGAAAACGGCATCTACTGCATATTCTTTATCTTTTTTTCATAACTGGTTATATATGACGATTATTTTAAATCTTTCCCAATAAACTGCAATAAACATTGATGTGGACCACACGGAAGTGCGTCTGGATTTGTCAGTTCCTTTCTCTGTTGTCAGGCAGGATAAAACATGCACTTATATCACAAGTAAACATGTCACATGTAAAATAAGATATTGATCCCCGAATTAGTGGTGCTCCGTTTATTATGAAAGGAATAATTTCTAATTGCGTTACTGATAACCGGTGTGGATACAGCATACATCATTTATAGAGCAAAAGCCAACATGAGACACATAAAGTAGTTTAAATGTTAGAATATTTGTTTTGTATGTAATATTTCATGGATGAGTTGAGAGACACAGTTTTCAATGCATGACAGGTGACCCCGTATTCATGTTGACGCCAGTAATAAATTACACTTAAATTTTGTGTTTAGGATACAGCTGTGGAGAATAGAATGATGTTCAGTCAACTAGATTCATGGCTTCCACAACTGTAACAGTTTATTTAGTTACCTGGTCTTCTACCATTTCTAAAAGAGCGTTTTTCCACAAAGGAGTGATTCTTTTACAGATACATACCCCACAATTCAGCGTACATAAAAATATCACAGTTTTAAAAAATCTTGTATATGAAGGACATGATATTATACGAGTATTCTTATATTTACGTATATATTTTTGACGTCCGAAAATTGAAGTATGTTTAAGAACTTGTGTTTATAATTTTAATATTATTAATAATTTTCAGGGTATTATTAAATAAATTTTTGTTAAGAAAACGTTTTTAATAATGCACTGTTTCAAAATACCGGAGCGAATAAATTAACTATGACTTCTATAAACACGATTTATTAATGTGCGCGTTCAGCTTGCAACTTGAGATAGGCACAATAATTTCTGTGCTGTGTGACAGTAGCAAGAAGCTTTGTACTCACCTGTGTCTGACAGTGTCAGAAGTTGGCACAGGGGGAGTAACCCGACGCAGCTAAGTTGTCAGCCGTTTGCTTGTTGACGCTCTTGGTAAGAACGCTGATCAGAGGTCACAATGTGACTTGTCCACAGCTACCACTGTACTGATCTTCTACTTCCCTGACGCCCGCTCTTTATTACTTTGGGTCTGCTGTAGAGACGGTTTTGGGGGTGAGTAGGACGATACGAGCGTCGCGACGGCGCAGAGATACGGCACGTGGCGCTCACAGCGGCTTGTCGGTGAAAATCAACAAGCAGAGGTGGTCAGTAGCCACGGGGGCCTCCCAGCCAGTTGGTATCAAGCAGCGAAGACACATGGTAAGCGAACAACATGTTATGGAACCGTGCCGCCGGTGGCGACTGATTAGCTCAGAAGGAAACTCTTTTGTTAAATCCCAGCGTTTCATTCCATGACAAGTTTCCTGTAGTCCGCGCCGCTTTGCCTGAACGTGTTCACACGAGTATAGTGTCAGCAGCAACATACTGTCACGTAGTATGTGGGGTGTGTGACTATTAGACGGGGTTTGGATTGGATGAGAAGCCGGTGTAGCGCAGTCGGTATAGCAACTGGCTACGGTGGGGAGGACCAAGGGGTCGGAGTTCGAGTATCGTTGGGGGCAAACATTTTCATTTCTATATGTCGTCCAGACCGCCTCTCATGCCCACTCAGCCTATCCAGTGGACACCGGGAGATCTTTCCCCGGGGGTAAAGATGCCGGGCCGTGAAGCTGATCACTCACCTCAATGTAGTGCCTAGGTCAAGGAAACGTGGGTCTATACATCCACTCCCCCATTCGTCTTCATGGCGTAGTGCTTAATTAGTTAAGCAAAGGGAAACTTTACCTTTACTTTTGGATTGGATGATGGAATTTATTGACAGCACTCATAACTGCAAGTAATATAGCGCTGTCGCTGATCTACATACTTTACAGTTCGCCTTTACACACGCTAAGGGTCTCAGTCTTCACTAGTCGTATCCTGGCAACGGATCTCATAAGTCTCACTGTAACTGCAGAACACAGGAAGCTTTTTCTCTGCCGCACTCTTGCCCTCAGCTAACACTCAATTGACTCATTACCGTCTCTGCTCACTCATCATCGACTGCCATCTCAAGAGATTGTCTCAATTCTATCTCAGCCGGTCTTGGATCTTCGTTATACAGCCTCGAGGCGGATCCAACAGAAAACATCGTTTCGGTCGTTATAGAACAACGATACCTCAATTTTTGCTTGCATATTCGTTGGCGCGGGAACTTGTTTGCCCAGCCGTTGCCTACCAGTGGACGCCTGTTGATTCGTCTTTTTCATAGCAACGGCTGGCTTATTTCACTTTTTTTTTTGTAGATTAGCTGTTATGAAATTTACTTCTTTTCCCAGTTTTATTCACGCGTGACTAGCCGGTCTCACGTGCAGAACTAACAAACAAGATGACCAGCCAACCAAGAAACAAATTGACCGACCAACAAGCAAACTGACATAACAAGCAAACAAACAACTGACCAACAAAGTAACTGGCTGGATAACTAACTGATTTGGCTAACCAGCAAACTAACCGACTAACTAACTAACTAACTAACTAACTAACTAACTAACTCCATGGTGTCGAGTCCTTATTGAGAACCCGACAGTCGCTCAGCCGCTCAAGAAAATCACAACATTTGAAGGGACCCGAAAGTTCATTACCGTGTTCACAACAGCCCGCCACGGGTCTCTATCGTGAGCCAGACGAATCCAGTCAATACCGCCATCCTATTCCTCTAAGATAGATTTTAATATTATATCCGCTCTATGTCCATGTCTTTCCGGTGGTCTCTTTCTTTCTCACAAAACCCTGTATGCTTTTAATTTTCTTTCCCATATGTGCTACATGCCCTGCCACCCTAATAGTCATTGTCTTCATCTGATAGTGCAACCTATGAAGTTCCTCCATGTGTAGTTCTCTGTAGCTTCCTGTTGTTTCATCCAAATATTCTTCTCATCACTGTGTTCTCACAGTACTAAAGCGATGTGTGAAGGCGCCAGACACCGATACTCATGTCTATGATGCACGCTACGACGCTGTCAGCATCTGAGGCCATGAACGTCCAGTGGTCGGATGATTGATGAATAATGAACTGTAAACTGTTTGGAAGTAAGCGATCATGGCCTGATCGAGGTACTACCCCGTCCCTTGCCTCAGGAAGACCACGAATGCCGTCACTTAAAATACCCGCTGCCCTGGAGAGATTTGATATGAACACAGTATCGAGCTATGTACTGGATCCATTGTTGTCTTAAGGATTTTTTCTCTCCTCTTGCTTTCACTTTGGAGCATAAGGCCGATTCCTCAGTTTCATGATCATTTTACAGATGGTACGACTCCTTGGACGGGTGATCAGCTTGTCGCAAGGCCTCTACCTAAACACAGGACAACACAGACACAGAATAAACGCATACACACACCAAACACCCATGCCTTGTGTGGGATTCGAACCGAGGACCCCGGCTTCCGAGCGAGCGAAGACAATACATGCCTTAGACCACTTGACTGTCGTGACCGGCTGTCTTAAGGATGCACTCTGTTAATTGTGAGGCACCCGTATTTAATCTAACCTCAGAATGAATGCATACGTTTACGAGTACGTTAAGGATGAAATATGGGAAATGATTGCTAAAGTTCAATTCGGAATCTTTCGCATTTGTGCTTCCTATGTGAAAGTACTGAAATTTTACACGTTTCCTTCACACGAGTACCAAACTTTGCCTTTCGTAAATAGACTGACTGGATTTAAGAAGAGGGTGTTGAGCTGAATATTAGGACCGTTTCATAATGTCGACTTTCACATTTTATACCAGATACTACTCGGGTAATGAAGTTGAGGCGATTGTGATGGTCGGGACATGCAGCACGGACTGAAAACACAGTTTCCGTCGAAAGATCTAAAGGGACAACTTGGGATAAATCGACATACATAAAGATAAAGTTGTCCCTGTGCTTAATTAATTAAGCACTACACCGTGAAGGAGTATGGGGGGAGTGGATGTATAGATCGATATTTTCTTGACCTCGGCACTAGTTGGAGGCGAGTGGTCAGCTTCACGCCCGGGCCGCTTTACATCCGGGAAAGAGCCCCCCGGTACCCATTGTGTAGGAGGTTGAGTGAACCCCAGAGCCAGTCTGGACGACATGGAGAAATGAACATTCTTGACCATACCGGGACTCGAACTCCGACCGCTCGGTCGTCCAGCTCGTAGCTAATCACCATACCGACTGCGCTATAGGTAAGAGGATAAAATTCAGATGGTTAATGAGGAAATTGATTGTACGATTGTGAACTGGATTGGTTTGGTTCAGAACCGGTGACAGGCTGATATGAACACCATAATAGACCTTCGGATTTCATAAAATGTTGGAATTTTCTTAATCAGATGAGCCACCGTCACTTTCTCAAAAAGAATGATGCTTCATGGGGTCAGTGGCTATGTATGTAGGTTCGTAACCCGGAGTTCAACAGTCTTGTTACTTTGAATTATCTTCTGATCGTAATTTACTGTGTGGCGTATAGAACGAATTCAGGACAACATCGTAAATACATGTCACGCATTTAGCCTTGCTCCCACTCATTCGCATCATAAGGTTCAGGATTCGCACATTATCCATTGTTCACGTATACAGTACAGTTCTTACCCCCAAATCATTTTGTAATATGCCATGTGTGACTCCTTCACGATATTACCTTGTTTATCTTTACCCTTGAATGAAGGAATAAATAAAGGGGCAGGCCTTGACCGGCCCTTGAACCGCGACCTTCAGTGATCTATTGGTCTATTTCAGTCTTTCAACAATGCTACAATTTGAAAGAAGTGTAGTATATTACGTAAGGAGCATTTTTTTCTAGTTTCTTGGTGTTGACTGAGATTTGCTACGTCGGCCACTCTCCGGCCTATTGTACCAGCCCAGAATGATGAATAATGAATATGGAGTAGTTGGTGGAATGAGAATTACCAGGGGAAACCGAGGTACAAAGTTGCCACAGTGCTACTATGTCCACTACAAATCCCACATTAGCTGACGTGGGCTCGAACCGCGGGCCCCCGCGGTGGGAAGCCGGCGACTAACCACCTGAGCTGTGGCACGGCGTAAGGGGCCCCGTAGTCACCTGGCTCCATAAAGTAGTGTCCCAGGTAATGAAATATTAATCTAGCTGTAACCCTCACAACCACAAGAGATGTATGTGGCTGATTCATCTTTTTTCTGGCACCTTTTCACAAATTGGATTGTTGTTTAATCCCACTTTGATAAGTCGTCCTTCCAGGTGACAGTTTCCTGTAAGTAGTCCTGTCACCTGCCGTTACTGGTTCCTGTTTGGTTTCAACAGTTCCTTGGTTTTTCTTCCTTTAGTTTTCTCCCCCTTTCACCGCCAACGCTTACCCAGAAAGACGCTTGAAGTTCCAGTGAGAGCACTCACAAGTATGTCGAGAGGAGGGGCGGAGAAGGTGTTAAAGTACATTTTGGTGTTGACGTCCGGAATACTCAGGCATGCCTACGCGCTCCTACTGTGGCACTTCAGTACGCGCTTCCCTCGTATTCTCATGCAGTAATATGAATTGCGAGGCACTTAACCAGGGAGTTTATTATTGATCCAGAAATGAATGGTATGTTCAATCTGAGGCTACCTCAGCAATGATTATGAAGCGTGAAAAGGTAAAAGGTAAAGTTGTCCCCGTGCTTAATTAATTCAGCACTGCGCCATGAAGCCGTATGGGCAAGTGAATGTATAAATCCACATTTTATTGACCTCGGAACTAGTTGAAGGCGAGTGATCGCGTTCACGCCCCGGCCGCTTTCCCCCGGGGAAAGAGCCCCCAATACATATTGGATAGGAGGTTGAGTGAACCCCAGAGCCGGTCTGAGCGACGTGGAGAAGAGAACATTCTTGATCCTACCGGGACTCGAACTCCAACCCCTCAGCCTTCCAGCCTGTAGCCAGCTGCTGTACCGACTGCGCTACCCCGGCCCCTTGATTGCAAAGCGTACCACTTCAGTTCTGCAGGATTACATGGCGTTATTTTTCAGAAGACAGTGCTGCTGGATGAGCGATATGGTAGTCACACATGGCGATTCCTAATAGAGGAGGAAGGGATGTTGGAGTACTAGGGCGAGGGCACACCAAGGAAACTGGCAATCGCAACGCAACACCAGTTTCCGAGAATTGTTATCAGCCTAAGTTGAACAAGTTACTGAATGGAGCAGCGCAAATTGAGGAAACGGTAACGCAGTTTCCTCAATTTGCGCTACTCCATTCAGTAACACCAATAACAATCCCAAATCAGCTGATTTGGACTGCACTATGTAAATTGACTCTCTTATACTAAGTGATTCATCCTAATATCAAACGTGACTAAAATTTCTGCCGATCACAGTGGGCACGCAGTCTAAGGCATGAACTTTCTTCGTTCGCTCGAACACTGGGATCGTGGGTTCAAATCCTACTGAAGGCATGGATGTCTGAATTGTGTGCATTTATTCTGTGCTCATGTTGTTCTGCGTCTGGGTAGACGCCTTGTGACGGGCTGATCCCCCGTTCAAGGAGTTTTACCGACTGTGTATAGGATTCAGAAACTGAAAAAGCTGCTTTAGAGCTATGATGATGATGATGATGATGATGATGATGATAATAATAAAATTGCTAATGAACAAAGATTTATGAAGAGTATTGTCTTTTTCGATGTATTCCATATAGTTCGGGGAAATTGCGACTTTTCGGAGGAGCATATCGCCTCTAGAATTAATGGACGGAGAATAAGGTAAGCGAAACGCGAACAGAGAGGTATAAGATCTAAAACTTTGTGACGATGGTACATTGCTACAAGTATTATGTTTTTGGATATTATCCATCGTCCTGTCTATTTTCTAAAAAGAACGTCCTCTTTCTTTTTAAAAACACAACGTTTCGGAGACAGAATCCAGTCTCCGAAACGTTGTGTTAAAAAAAAAACATGACGATTTTTTTTAATTTTTTTTAGAAAATATACAGGACAATGAATAATGTCCAAAAACAGAGAGGCCCGTAGGTGGAGATGCAGCCCATTGTCCGAAACATCGTGCCTCCTTCAAACAACGCGACGTTGGAGCTCAGAAGACTGTCCTCTTCGTAGTCAGCGCTGTGAGAACCCCAAATATAATAAAGACTTGTGCTTCCCAAGAATGACATTAATATGCACGTTTTGAGTTCGTTTACCTCATTAACTCCCAAAACAAGCTACTGTTATTCGTAAGAGCAGACTCTACTAATAATTATGATACTGCGCAGTTGTCTGCGTTCTTCACACACGCCATAAAATGATAACTCTGGCAGTAACACTTAAATGTGTTTACTGCGAGTGTTCAGTGCAGTGAGATGGGGATGAGATCGCTAAATGGCAAGGCTGCTGCAGCCAGACAGCATAACAAGTCCAAATCTCTATCTAGTTCATAACTCTGAATGGCCGGTACATATGCACTCTACTGTTTTTCCTTCTCAGCCCTTGCAGATTAGGGCCTCTCTCGCCTCTTCCACTTCAGAATTACTTACCGAAAGTGCTGTATGAATCTCGATGCATTATGGAACCCGTAAAACAGGTCATCAGCCCGTCGCAAGACCTGTGCCTACACAGGACGACACAAACGCAGAAAGTACCCGAGTATATATCCCTGTCCCGAGCGGGATTCCAACCCAGGATCCAAAAATTCGAAAGGCAGAAGATGTTTTACGCCTCAGACCACACGGCTACAAATATATCCTTTTCAAAATATGTATAACTCCATGGAGCTGAGCCCTTCTCGAAAAGGGCCAATCACGCAACTACTCGAGAACTTTCCAACATGTAATTTTTCATGTTTCCCGTATGCAGCGTCACATAATTTAAGTAGATACCATGCGTTCTGTGCTGTTGAAACATGAATTTGCTCGTTTTTTATAACGTATCTTATGTTTTACTAAAATTCCATTTATAAACCGACGACAGGTGAGCGTAAGCCTCCTATCCATGGGTACCCGGGAGGAAAGTTCCCGGGGCTTGAAACTGACCCCTCCCCTCCATCTAATGCTGACGTCAAAATTGTGAAGATATACCGCCATTCCCCCACACATATTCATGGTGTGGTTCTTAATTAATTAATCACAGGTATTACTTTCACAGTTAAACAGCTAAACTTAATAATATGCAAAAAAACGCCTTTTGGATATTTTATGCTACGTTATGGTATAATTTTTTCCAGTCTTGGTTTCTTAATCTCCTGTTACAAAATGTTAGGCAAAATTGTTATGAATCAGAATAATTAATTTTTCTTTAGTTTCTATTTTTCCTCGTTTTTTCTTCCTAAGTCATTTTTTAACCAGAATCACCTTGAAGGGAAGTAGAAATAGGTATTGTTACAAAGTGAACTAAATGAATTAAAGGAAGCAATTTAATATAATGCGAAGAAAAAATACGCAGTGTCAAAAAATGAAAGTTAACTACAGCAAAAATTTCAAGTTAATTCATTATTACGTCCTTTTCTTTTGCACGCGCTGCTCTTGCTACAATATGAATATAAAATACGACGTATATAACCTTAGAAATACACTGTTCAATTGAAAAACAGAAATTTCTGCAGGTTTTACCTGCATATCATGGAACAGTATGAATCCTGACAACCCATGATGAATTTATTCTCTATGTCGGAGTGAGTCCACATGCCGATAATATTTTCCTGGCAACGCCTGTAAAGTTCAGTATGCAAAATAGGCCTAGAATTTTCTTCTTTGCCTTCTGCTGGAGACTTTGCATATTGATATCAAGAAGTGCGTTTCTGCATTTGTACCTAACATTGACGTATTTTTTACCTGTTTCCAAATTTTGTAACGGTTACTATGACCGACTTTGAGATGAAATGCTTTAATATCACATCAGTAGGCGTCGGTAGCGATTTTCGCAGCGATTTTTTGCACAATATCAGTTTTATTTATATCGGTAATATTTCATCAATAAATACTCATTGCTATTACGTAATTCCAGCTCTGCCTACCGATGAATATGCATGACTGTTTACAAGGGTCCAGAAACAGTTTCAACTGAATAAATACTGGTGTTGACGGGACAGAATTGTATTAAATCGGTCAGAAACAGTTCCAACTGACGCAGATCTGTCGAGAACTGGCCCTTACTGAAAAGAACCATAAATAAATAGGTCTTCCAACTTCGATGTGGCTCTTTGCCAAGAGCAGATGTGGTCTGTAGTTCCTATAAGGGAATACTGGTTTTGTCTTGTGTCCTTAAAGGCGCGTCCACATTACTCGTGCTCGTGCTCATGCTCATGTTCGCCAGGCTTGTGCTCGTAGGGAGACTCGTCTGGCTTTTACTTGTGCCCGTAAATCTTCGTCCACACTACTTCAATTGATCCCCAGGCTTCGGCGCGTGAGGATCCGTATATTTACTCGTAGTGTGTATAGGCTGTAGTCGTATTTTAATTTATTGGCTATAGTTTTTAAATTAATAATTTAATATTTGCTTGTCTCGTGATTTGTCATATCGTCCACATTACTCGAGCATAGCGAGTCACATGAACACGAGCACGAGTAATGTGGACGCGCCTTCAGAGTTTTTGCTATTGGGAAGGACAGTAATGGATTTAAGGTTTTTACTTTAACGCAAACATACACGCAGACGGCGAAACGAGGGACTTGTTGTAACACCTGTTCTACTTCTCTCTAGAACTGGAGTTTAATAAATGTGAAAAAAGAAATGAATAAAATGGAAGGTATGCTGTAGTTTCAAGGATTGAAATCTAATAAAGCAGAGTAGCGGTATAAAGGAAATAATAATCTCAGTTTTCACAACTACCACATATTGCATATCTTATAACGTACCTTAAACTCTGGGAAAATCGCCAAAAGAGACTAGGGATGATTTCAGCAATGACTTATAGTTTTGGTAATTTATCCTCACGTATCGGGGATCTTCTCGTGCATGGCTTCAGTGCACCCACACTGTGAGCTATAAATGCTGCAGCGATTCTAATTTGACGATTGCGTTTCAGAAAAGAGGCGAAATTTGTCTCCTTTGTCCTCAGATGAGAAGTTGTCAAATTTAATAATTTCCCATTTATTCGTTTTTTTTCCTATTCGTTTGCAGAGTTTTATATAGAGTTTTCTGTTGTAAAGTTGGTTGCTTACTAAGCTTCTTTTCCTGTTAGTTTGTTCCTTCAGTTCCTGATTTCCCTTCTATCCTCGTTGCTACAGTGACTTATATCTAATTAACTCTCTTTTCGAGTCTGTGTGTTACAGTTTCCCCATTCCTTCTCTTGCTTCCTCTTTGAGAAGATAATTTCTCAGTGGGGCTTTCGACAACGCGCGCGCAGCCTTCGCATTGAGCCCTTCCGTTTTAGGTGCTACAGGTTTGGTGAAACTGGACGGCAGATAATGCTGTCAGATACAGGCAGACGCTGTTAATTTAAGCGTTTTTGAATACCTGAGTATTTTATCCTTTTGGCTGCTCGTTCAACCCAGTGTCTTTGTGACGGACGCTGAGACTGAATCATAATTTGTGAATATGACTGTTTGATATAGTGAAATTTCAGTTTTCCTTCATCAAGATGTAACATTTGATAGCATCATTGAATGGACAACGGTCTTTGTTTATGGTTTCTCGGAGGTCAGGGAAGATAAAGGGTTTTTCCCTGAGGAATTGTAAGACAAGTACTGATCTCCTGAAGGAATGGTAAACTGAACTATCCAAGGACTATCACCAGAAGTTACTTCGCTGTTTTAAAAATCATTCTTATTTTATTTGTTTTAATTTTCCGCGTGAACAGCTTTCAAGAATTCACATTTAGATATGCTTTCCTTACTTACTTACTTACTTATTTACTTACTTACTTACTCACTTACTCATGGAGCTGAGCCCTTCTTGAGGAGCCGCCAATTCTGCAGCTACTCAAGAATTTCCCAGGATTCTATGGAACCCAAAGGTTCATTACCGTGTTCACGAGAGCCATCCACTGGTCCCCATCCTGAGACAGATCAATCCAGTCCATACAATCCCATCATATCTCTCTAAGATCTATTTTAATATTGTCCAATCCACCTACGCCTTGGTCTTCCCAGTGGTCTCTTTCCTTCTGGCTTTCCCACCAATATCCTATATGCATTCCTCGTCTCCCCCATTCGTACTACATGCCCTGCCAACCTCATCCTCCTTGACTTGATCATTCTAATTATACTTGGAAAAGAGTACAAGTTATGAAGCTCCTCATTATGTAGTTTTCTCCATCCTCCTGTCAATTCATCTCTCTTCGGTCCAAATATTCTCCTCAACACCCTGTTCTCAAACACCCTCAGTCTATGAAGAAAGCAGTCTTCTGGGATTTGGCACCGTGTATATATGGTGTTAACACCACATATACACGGTGCCAAATCCCAGAAGACCGCTTTCTTCATAGTCACCGCCGTGAAAGCCTCAAATCTTACACCCTCAGTCTGTGTTCCTCCCTTAAAGTCAGAGACCAAGTTTCACAACCATACAGAACCACAGGCAAAATTATAGTTTTGTATATTCTAATTTTTATGTATTTGTACAGCAGACGAGAAGACAGAAGGTTCTGGACTGAATGGTAGCAAGCATTACCCAAGTTCAATCTCCTCTTAATTTCCTCCTGAATCAGGTTTTGATTTGTTGTTCCCAAATATGTGAACTGTGCCACATTTTCAGAACATCTGTTTCTTGTCTTTATGTCATAATTTTGCCCTTCCTTTTGGTGACGAGACAGCATCATATACTTACGAGTATATGCTTTCCTTATGAATCATAAGTATTTTCACATTTAATTACGTTAATTTTAATAAATCAACACATTATTTAAAATATCGCCCCCGAAGGTACGGTGTTAAACATGAAAGCAGTGCCCCAATATGTTGACTTGCTCCTCGTGCTTCACACACGCGTGACACAAGTCTCCTGGCACGTGGAAATATAGCACTATGGAGCACACGTATCATATTTATAATCATCACCATGCACGGCAGAAATCCTTACGTGAAAGAAATACCCTCACAGGAAGCTTAAATCTTATTCACAAGTGCATAAGGTTGTCTCCCTGCAAGGCGAACGCATGCTGATAGCGTCCTCACGGCGGATTCATACAATGGCAAGCTTAGAGTTAGCATTCTGACAGACGTTCTGCAGTCATGAAGGGCACGAGATCTGACGCGATTGCAACTATTTCCACCTCCCCTCTATATGTAATTCGATTTGAGCTTTATGAGAAGTGGTTTATTTTGCATACATTTTGCATTTTCCCTTCTTGTAATTACAACACTCGCAGCTAAGAAGGGAGCACACACCACAAGACACGGTTTACACAGAATATAAGAAAAACGACCCCCATAGTGGTAGAAACACATGCTAGTTTTAATTAAGACACATCATCATCATCATCAGTAATCTGTCAAGACGACAGGTCCACAGTCTCTTCCAAAACAATTCCTCCACTTAATGCGATCTAGAGCTTTCTCCTTCAAATGACAGTATCCTCTTCTGTCCCCAAGGTCATCCAGCATCTTCTTACGTCTTCTTCCTCGTCTTCTTGTCACTTCTATCCGCCCATCTATCTTTC
>NW_019739214.1:979606-1010924 GCF_002891405.2 Cryptotermes secundus
ATTTCAATTAGTCTATCAATCATGCCCTGTAGCACAGTTTCTTCCTTAGCCATTAACACAAGGTCATCTGCATATTTCACAGATTGAATAATTTGCCCTCCTACTTTGAAGTCACCGAGCCCATCCAGAGCTTCCTTGGTAAGGCATTCGCTGTATAAGTTGAACAGAATTGGTGATAAACAGCATCCTTGTCGAACTCCTCTTCCAATCTGCACACTTCCTAAGATGAATAATCTTAACAAGTTTTACTGTGTGTAAATTTATTATAGTTGACGAATACGCACTTTTTAAATAATTTTATAAAGACATATAAAGGCAAGCAATGCAATAGATTAGCGTAATTAGGGCACCTGATGATGGCACTATGTTGCCGAAACATGTCGTGAAGTAACAGGTGAAATTGAGTGCACTACAAGACGGCCACTGTATACATATCATGAATGAAAATCGGTGCAACAGAACACTAAAATACAACATTCATATAATGAATCAGTCATTGTCCGAAACCTTCAGAAAATTATAGGAAGGAACACTCTGATAATTTTAATTATCCGTCCGAGAACTGTAACCGTATGTCATCAAAACACGAAACAGGATACCGCATATCCCAGCATTTCGACCCGTTTACTTAACGGAAATGTATATCGTTTTGGGCTGGTTATTCTGACAGTTGTCCGTCCGGGATGGTTACTTGTTTTCCAGAGTAAAACTCTGGCGTAAGCTCAGGATCTGTCACAATGTACAATGAAATATCTGATCATAATTTAAAACAACGTACTTTACGTAGCACTTACAACCCTTTGAATTATTTTACTTTTCTTGCGTCCTCTACATAAAATAATTATGAACGCCATCTTCTAACGTATATATATTTGAATGAAGAAAGAAATGGACTCAAGGCATCTGCTGCTGAATATTTAGAACACAATCACAGTTATGCGGTGGAAGGGGGAGGGGGACACGATCATGCCCAATTGCTCCTGTAGGGGCCACCAGCCGTCTTCTCTTCGCAGATTGCTGCCATGTTTACACCGCTCGTATGGCCTCGGGCCACGTTCTTAAGATATTGGCGTGCGGCCCAATGTCTGGGAGACATGAGCAGGAGATGTCCGAGAAGTGACTCTCACCTTCCTGTTAGATCAGCGCTCAACACAACACACCTGCCACTGCAGCTATTACAGAACTCTTGCAGTACATTCTAGTATGAGCTCGCTATTTTTTCTTCCATTCTTCTCTTGTTCTGTATTTTATTTCCCCCTTTTTTTTTTACTCTTGTGTTCGTTTCTTCACCCTCTTACAAAATTTGATTATTAACCATTACAGGTTGCTGTGCACAAAGGCACTTGACTTCCCCTTTTATTGTTTGTCGCATTAAGACCTCTTTAAGAGAAGAACATGGACGGAGGGTGTTTATTTTACAACGTTGTGTCAACAGCCAAGGTAGAAATTGTTTTCCTCTCGCTCTAACTGTGGAGCACAGGGCTGATTTCTCAGTTTCATTGATCATTTTACAGACGGTAGGACTCCTTGGACGGGTGATCAGCTCGTCGCAAGGCCTCTACCTAAACACAGGACAACTCAGACACAGAATAAACGCATACACGTACCAAACATTCATGCCTTGTGTGGGATTCGAACCCACGATCCCGACTTCCGAGCGAGCGAAGATAGTTCATGACGCAGACCACTCGGACACCGTGACCGGCAAGGTAGAGAATAACGACATCTTTATATCATTCACCAGGATCGTATCTCGTTGGCAGAAAACAGCCGATGGAATTATGCATCTGAATGTAAATGAAGAACACTGCTGATTATGTACGACTGTGATTTTGTTTGGTTGTGAAACTTGGTCGCTGACATCAAGGAGAGAACATAGGCTGAGGGTGTTTGAGAACAGGGTGTTGAGGAGAATATTTGAGCAGAAGAGGGATGAAGTGATATGAGGTTGGAGAAAACTGCATAATGAGCAGCTTCATAACTTGTACTCCTCACCAAATAGAATGAGAATGGTCAAGAGAGAAGAGAATGAGATGGGCAGGGAATGAAGCACACACGGGGAGAAAAGGAATAGGTACAATGTTTTGGTGGGAAATCCAGAAGGAAGAGACCACTAGGAAGACATAGACATAGATTGGAAGGTAATATGGGGGTTGATGTTAGAGACATAGGATGAGGTTATGTGGACTGGATTGATCTGGCTCAGTATACAAGGAGCCGGTGGAGGGCTCTTGCGATCACGGTAATGGACCTTTGGGTTCCAAAAATTCTTTAGTATCTGAGCTGGAGGGTTCTCAAGAGAGACTAAGCTTCGTGGAATTGGTTAGTTACTGAGTATACACAGCAGGATCTGAGGTTATGCGGAGTTCTGCTTCTGGGATATAGCACCTTGCAGTTCGGTGAAAGTCAGTCAGTATTTCGGAGGAGCATATCAGCTCCATCTTCAAGTTCGAAAAGTAAATTGGAGTAAACAAGAGCTCTCTATCTTCTGCCTACTTCATGCTGTATTCTTGTTTGGCTTACTCTTCAACCCCAAAGATGGAGGCAACGTGTTACTCCAAAATATCGGTCGACTTGCAGCGTAGTAAACGGCGTTATTCCCCAGAAGTTAGAGCTTTTAATTGCTGAGTATATACATTTTTTACCCTTTTGGCTCTAGAGCCACAATTTGGGCTTTGGCCTGCCTCCATGAAACTCTCCGTTTCACTTCGGTTTGCTAGATCTTATACATTCGGTAGGACTCTTTGGGCGGGTGATCAGCTCGTCGCAAGGCCTCTACCTGTACATAAACACAGAAAAACGCGCGCACGCCCCCCCCCCCACATACAAACACACACACACAAGACATCCATGCCATGAGTGGGATTCGAACCCACGATCTCGGCTTCCGAGCGAGCGAAGACAGTGCATGCCTTAGACCATTCGGCTACCGTGCCCGGCGAGTATATACGTGTACATACAAATTAAAAAATCTGCTATCACCGTGGAGCCTTAGTACTGGGGAAATTACTGGGCGTGCACAAAGTTGTGGTGAAATGTTTATTGCGCCGTAGTGAGAACGTTGACGTGCCGCAGGTTGTGCATCACAGACGTAACGTAAGCCGCAGTGAATCTATATTGTACTGATGAGTTGAATTCTCAACGTCGAACTTCATTCACACAATTCAAGTAGCTAAGCACAGCAGAGAGGTTGAAACTGGTATAATCCGTGTTTGCCCCTTTCACTCGTTTGGATCAATGTTGAGAGGTTCTCGTAGCTTCCAAGGCCAGAGCGGACTCGACAAATCGAATGAAGTCCACTTTCCTCCTTAACCCAGAATTGTTGATCTTTTGTATAGAGGGGTAATTGAATCAGGAATAGTCACGTTTATATACTGGGGGGCAATTTCCACATCTCCACTCAGTCTGAAGGTCTAAAATGTAAGGAAGGCTTCTTCTTCTTGTGTAGCTACGCGGTCTTTCCATGTCAAAATAACTGTTTCATTTTTCGTTTGTCACAAGAAATCAAATTTCCTTTTACTCACGTTAAGATTTGCTGCATTGAAATTATAATTCACATTATTCTTAGTATTCTGATAAGAAACCGGAAAGTTTGTTTTAATTAGACATCCCAATACAGTAGAGGCACGCGGTAGCGTAGTTGGTTGTGGCATTATGCTACAAGCCGGAAGGTCGCGTGTTCAAGTCCGGATGAGGTAATTGGATTCTTTTTCAGTTTATCTAATCCTTCCAGCCGCACTATGGCCCTGAGGTCGACTTAGCCTCTAACACAAATGAGTACCAGGAATATTCTTGGGAGTAAAGCGCGGCCGGCGCGTAAGGCTGACAACCTTGCCGCCATCATGAGCCGGTTGTCTAGAAAATGTGGAAACCTCAACAAGGACACCCTTACTTTACTTTATCCCAATATAGTATTTACAAGAAAAGACTAGACCTACTTAATCCCAATTTTATTCGTCGGATTTTTGGAGTAATTATGTTGAATCTTTATGACAAGTATTTTATTGACAAGGGTAAAAAAGGCAAAATTCGTCCCACCACGCCATGAAGCCTTCACACGTTTAATAGGTGAACATTGTAGATAAGAATATGACGTGACACTCTATATAATATCGATCGTAAATATATATAAATCAGAATATGCCCATTTTCAAGGAAGGTCAAAAACCAACACGATCTATAATCTGAAGAAAGATCCCAGCCAGCAGGTACCCCGCAGCACAATATCACTACCACAGGGGAACAACAGACAACTCATATACGGTATGTAGCAGCACAAAGCTTAAATGGAATTCGTCATATTGGTTATAAACTCCTTAATAGCCATTTCAATTGTAATTGTAATTGTAATTTTTATCCATTTAATATCAAGTTTAATGTCTAATTTTAACTATATTTGAACCACATTTTAAATCTAAGATATAAATGTCAGTATAGAATAATCACACAAACACAGTATGAATACATGTTGATTACTGACACAATTCAGAAGCTAAATTATTGTTCGTGTACGCCTGAAGATGACAAAATAAAAGGGTCGTAACATGTAGCGTTGCCACCAATAACGACACAGTAGTGTCTGTTTCGCTTCTTTTTGATTATTTGTTGTGCGACTGTCCCAAATTATATCTTTCCCACTGTTCTTGACCTCGGAACTGGATGGAATTGAGTGGTCATCTTCACTAACAGGCCACTTTACTCTTTGGGAGAGAGCCCACGGTACCCACTGGATAGGAGGTTGGGTGCACTTCACAGCCGGTCTGGAGGTCGTGGAGCCTTGCCAGCAGTCGAGCCCCCACCGTTCAGCTCGTCCTCATTTGCTCTACCGACTGAGCTATCCCGGCTCCTTGTACTGACAAGGGTACATACACAAAATCACAGACGTGTGGTTCTTACCTCCCGTTTTAACAAATTGCACTAAGCCGAGTCCTTGTTGAGAGGCTAATAATCGAACAGCTTCTGTCGAGACCGAAGAAACGTAGATCAATCTTCTTCATATACACAGATGTCAATTAAAAAATTCGATACCCGCACCGACAATTAGGCGGTAGAATTTACGACTTGTACTTGTAGAATCACCCCACTGAAGGTTTTCATAGTTTCCTTTAGTCCTCTGATCAAATGACAGGTGGAACTACTGAAAATGAGGTGTTGGTTCTTCAGAATGCAACCTAATTCATCATTCATGATCATTTCCACATCTCACATCTAGCTTGACTCAACACAAACTGTGCAGATAGCTCAGTCAATTGCCAGTCAATCAGCCACTGTCGACATTCCACGCTGTTGTAATGATACTGATTATTTCCTTTCCTAATGAATATTTGAATGAAAAATACGGTCCAAACGAATTATGTCAAAGGCGATGCGCTGCAGTTATGGCCAAGTGTCCTCATCTTATATTATTGACAGAATTGGGATAATTTTGGGAGCTGAAATTGTTCAGTCCATATAGCGACGGGCTACAGGCTGGATGGTCGGGGTTCGATATCCGTAGTGACAAGAGAATTTTCTGTTCTCCACATAGTCCAGACCAGCTTTAAGGCCCGCCCAGCTTCCTATTCAGCGGGTACGGGGGACATACTTTTCTGATGGTAAAGCGGTCGGGGCGTGAAGCTGACCTCTCACCTACAGCTAGTGCCGTGATGAAGAATGAGGGGGCTATACATCCATTTCCCCTTGCGTCTTCAATGCGTGCTCCTTAATTAATTGAGCACAGGACCATCTTTACTTTTGTGTTGCGTTAATTTTAGACGAACGGTATATACCGTTCTTCTTATGTTCTTCATGAAACACAACACCATGGAGATAGTAGCTCCACGTATTCTTAACCTCTGAACGAGATGGAGGTGAACGATCAGCTTTACCTCCCCACCCCTTTGCCTCATGTAATGATGATCCCATAACCAAGGAACTGGAGGCCGACTGAGCCCCAGAGCTGTTGTGGACACTACGGAGAAGAGAAAACTCGCTTGCCTGTGCCTGGAATCGAGCCTCAATTGTTCGATCGCCCAGCCCTTAGCCTAGTCGCAATGCCGATGGAGTTATCTGTAGCAAATATTAATCGAGTAGGCAGATGACATTGAATTTTCGTTAAGATTTATATGAGCTCGTTGTAAATTGTTTAAACATCAGTTAACTGATAAAATCGCCAAATTGTTGGACTTGTCGGAAACAATAAACACGAGATTCAAATTTGAGCATGTATTATTATATAAGTACTTCGCTGGATTTGAGGTTCTTACAGCAGTGTCTTTGAAGTGTACGATCTTATAGGTCGTAACGTCGCGTAATAGGTAGAAGTGCACCGACGTTTCGGAGCAATATATCGCCTCCATTTCGGGGTTGATGTATAAGCCAAGCAAGCAGTAGTACCTGTTACTTGTTGGTTTCTTGCTTGGCTTACTCTTCGACTCTGAAAATGGAAGTGATACATTCCTCCGAAACGTCGGTGGACATACTGAAATACACGACGTCACAGTGTGGAGAACCTTACTCTAAATGTAAATACTTTGTTCTAAATTCGGATGTGAAGTCTGCAGTTCTGACCGAGGGCCAGGGCGTAACATTTAGAAATTCATTGCAGAATTTCTGTCGTATGGCATCAAACAGTGTTACGTCATAATGTTTTGTTTGTCACTCGTCCAGATCTCAGGGTATGTTAAGCAGTTCATATTTGTATCCGAAGCGTGCTGAGAAGTCTGGAGATGGTCAGATTCCTGGCCCACATCCGAAGGTCAGCATCGTGTCCAGTACTGGGATCGGCTTGACGCAAGTCATAAGGGAGCACTGATCTGTAGTGACGTTTTGTCTTCATGAGTTCGTAGCTGCATTGGGAAGTATCTTCTGTATCAGGTTCTGTGCTACTGACGGGAAGCAGAAAGCAAGGCATACTTCCTGTGGGTTCCCAACGCAACGACCCCGTGGGGTCATGTGGGAAATTGTGGTGGACAGGGCAGGTTTTCTCCGAATGCTTCGGTTTCCCCTGCCAATTCTCATTCTGCCGAATATTCCACATTCATCTACCATCCGGCGATGGTAAATTAGTTCACTTAGTGGTCGCCGTACCAAGTGGACTCAGTCTCACCTCACCCCAAGAAATTAACTAAACTACCTTCTATGGGTGATGAAGGAAATTTGAGGAAATATAAGAAATTAGGGGATCGTGTGTAGTTGATTTATAAATAAAAATGTTAATACTGAATGTTTCTGAATGTAACAGTAAACATGACTATAACTTCGGGTGTTTTTGTACATTTTCTTGAGTTTTTTTTTTTTTTGAAATTGAATGTTTCCGTCATCAGGTATAAGGTAGGAAAAGTTCCAAATCAGTTGGGCCCGTAAGAAAGAGGTAGTCTCTATCATTCACCCAATGACCAGGACTAGTTCTCTCTAACGGGCCCAGCTAAGTAGAAAGCTCTCCTCCTTTACATCTGATGATGGAAACAGATCTAGTTTTCGAAACGTTATGTTTGAAAAAAGTTAAGTCGATGGGCGATGTCAAACATAATAGTCTAGTTTAAAGCTACAAGGTTTTCGTATAATAACACAAGTGCTGGGATAGCGCAGTCGGAATATCAAACAGGCAACGGGCAGGACGGCTGAGGTTCGATTCCCGGCTGGGGCAAGAGACTTCTCTGTACTTCACAGCGTCCAGACCGGTTCGGGGGCCCACCCAGCCTCCTATCCGATCGAAGGGGGGCTTGGCTTGAAGCTGACCACACACCTCCATCTAATGCCGAGGTCAAGAATGGGGGAGCTATACGTCTTCATGGCTTAGGGACAACCTTGCTTAGCTACTATGTAGTAAGACAATATAATGAAACAAAGTTTGGTTTAGAAGTAGTTGTACGGGGGGGGGCACGCGACAGCGCAGTTGGTTAAGGCACATGATACAAGCCGTAATGTCGCGGGTTAGAGTCCCGATGAGGTCACTGGATTTTTCATTTGACCTAATCCTTCCAGCCGCACTATGGCCCTTAGGTTGACTCATCCTCTAACAGAAATAAGTACCAGGAATCTTCCTGGTGATAGAGGGCGGCCGGCGCGTAAGGACGACAACTTCACCGCCATCTGTGAGCCGACTCTCTAGAAAATGTGGGAACCTCGACCTCTCGCAACCCTATGGGCGTCCACGGCCTGTTATAAGGATAGGTTTACCTTTTCTTAGTAGTTGTACATATTTTTATTTTGGGTAAATTATTTTGATATGGGCCCCATTTGAAGCTCGGCATTCTGTAATTCAGCTCTTGCCACGTGTGTTCAAACGTTAATTTAATTTTATATTGCATTATCTGGCCTAAATAGCATTCCACACACGACAGGGATTACGTATAAGGACACGTAAGTGTAATGCTTATTTGGGGTTACAGATAATAAGCACCCTGCTTGCTTGGCTTACACTTTGACTCTGAAGATGGAGGTAGTAACTTTTCTGAAACGTCGGTAAATGTCTAGCAGACTACACGGCGTTACATCCCAGAAGATATTAATCTTCATAGTCACCAGCGTGAGAACTGCAGCTTTTAATGAGTCGAGTGTACGTACGAGAACAGAATACACTGCAGATTGGTCTAAATGTAATGTTCTAGACTCTTGTTCGTTAGGTGGTGCAGTCGATTTTGGGACGGTACACACGCTATTGTGACGAAAGTTTTTTTGGAAAATGGGATACTACCTAGATTAGTCTACGAACGAATCCTTTTGGTTGTCTGATGCCAGCATTCGATGCTGTATAGTCTGGATACTGAAAACGTCATCAGTGACCTTCCAGAGAAGTAAGGGAGAGAAGTGATAAGCCCTCGTTTCTTCACAGAAGGAAACAATAAATGAAACTGTGTATTTGGGCGTGATACGAAAGTACAATTTTGTATTGCTTCTAGCAAGATGGTGCACCCTTCCGCCACCAACATTTCAGTAACGCTGAGAAGCACTCATTGAATGACCAATTCTCGATAAGTGGATGAGCAGATGAGGACCAATGGGGAGAATGTGGATTGAGTTTAAAAACATAGTACTGAGGACAATACTTGGACGCAAGAGAGAGGCAGACACAAGGGGTTGGGGGAATCGTATAAAGAGAACATCTGGATGTAAGGGAGAGGCAGAAACAGGGGAATGGAAGCAATTTTACAAAGAGGCGTTCCACGGTTTCACCTCTTTGCCTAATATTGCTAGGACGATCGAGTCAAGGAGGATGAGTTGGGCTGGAAGGGTATCAGTCATGGGGGACTCGAGAAATGCCTACACAATTTTAGTTGGTAAATGTGAAAGAGAGTGACCACTTCGAAGATTGTAGGCGGAGGTTGGCGGAAGATAAATCTGAAAGAGAGTGACCACTTCGAAGATTGTAGGCGGAAGTTGGCGGATGATAAATCTGAAAGAGAGGACCGCTTCGAAGATTGTAGGCGGAGGTTGGCGGAAGATAAATCTGAAAGAGAGTGACTACTTCGAAGATTGTAGGCGGAAGTTGGCGGATGATATTGAAATGGATACAAGCGATATAAACTATGAAGCTTGTGGAGTAGATTCATCCAGAAGAATGGCCGATTTCTGAGGTCCGTTGGTCAGAGGTTACGTAAAAGTAGGAGAATTTGTTGACCCGCTGTGAGAATATCAGGTTTTCATTAAGGACTGTGCTTCAGAGAACTGTTTAAGATCTGGTATGACTTTGATCACGCGATTCTGTCCCGTAAGGTTGAAGCGTGTCACCGAACAAGTCGATTCGGCTTGTAATGATTAAAAATATTATATTTTGGCATACCGTGTGTGAAATTATTATTGTTCCGTCGCCACACTGTTTGTATAGTTATACTGTACGCCATGTATTATCTACTACTTGTTTCTGTCCTTTTTTGGGGCCACCGTGAGATATATGCAGCTTTTCTGACATCACCTTTCTTTTTAGTCTGTTAGTTCTATCTACATTGGTTAGTATTTACAGAATGTAAGTATTTATTTTAATTTTTTATTTTTAATATAATGCCTCTTTTGTATGCGACGAAGAAGTATTACATTATTAAAATTAAAGTTAAAATATGAATGTGTTAAATTAATTAATTTACCCTATATAAAAGAGGTATATGACGTTTATTTATAATGTTATATTTTAGCGTCCTGTTGCACTGACTCATGTCCATGATTTATGCTAACCGTCTTACAGTGCATACACTTTTTCACCTTACTCTTCTCTTTTGCACTACATGTTTCAGCACTAATGTGCCATCTTCAGGTGCGTTTTCTCTATGCAGGTCTAACTACTGCATTGCATGCCCTGATGTCTTCATACTAAAATGACTAAAGTATATATTCGTCATACATAATAATAAATTTGAAATATTAAAACTTTTCAGGATTCGTCACCCTTACCTCGTATCTCAATACGCGAATCACGCCAAACCACCTCTGTGGGAGCACTCTTCCTACCTTCATGTGTGTATTGTGCTCTTTGTTGTGTATTGCTTCTGTGACTGCGTGCGTTATACCACACGTATAACGACGTAAGGATGACGAATCCTGAGAAGTTTTAATATTTAAAATCTATTATTATATATGATGAATATATACTTTAGTCATTTTAGTATGAAGACATCAGGGCATGCAGTGCAATAGTTAGACCTGCATAAAGGGGGAAGCACAATAGACCTAAGGTCGCGGTGCAAGGGCCGAGAAGGCCTACCCCTCATATATTCTATTCTATTCTCTAGACCTGCATAGAGAAAGCGCACCTAAAGATGGCACATTAGTGCTGAAACATGTAGTGCAAAAGAGAAGAGGAAGGTGAAAAAAGTGTATGCACTGTAAGACGGTTAGCATAAATCATGGACGTTTATTTACTTTAAGTTCATAGCAAGAATAAAAAATCTAAATACAGTAAAACTTGGTTATAGCAACATCGGTTTCTGCGACACCTTGTCTATTGCGTCAAATATTGAATGGTACGACCTAATTCCTCATAAAGCAACTGTTTTTATACCTTGCTTAGTACGACATGCACAAATGCATCAACCTCGTATGTAACGTCATTTTCATTCCTGAATTTCTCTGATATCGTGGGAAAGTTCGATGTGTCTGCCCACCCTCACTTTCTCTACTTGCTGACGTGACTGTCCTGGAAGAATACGACCGCGGGCTGCAAGAGGAGCGTGGGTTTTATGCGAAAACAAGGGTGTGGGGTGGGACTGCGTGAATAGTGCAAGAGGACGCGGCAGGTTGTTAACTGCATTCCTTTCCTAGAATCTCGTCTAACAGGACCTCACATTGTCTACTTACCCTATAGTGTTCCTGCCTAAACCCAGAGAAGTGCAGTAGCGAAAACATGGCAATGAAAAGGAAAGTTTTAAGCATTGAAGAGAAAGTTAAAGTGATTCATGAAATAGAAAATGGAAGGAAAAAAGCTGATGTATGCCGCGAATTTGGGTCTGGTGAATTCTACAGTACAAACGATGATTTACCTTTAACAGAATGGTTGCGTAAAGTCAATTGTGATGAACTAGGTCAGTATGACTATGAGGCATATGCAACAATAGACGACGACATTGTTAAAACGGGGGCACAAACAGACGACGATATTGTATCGGAAGTGAAGAAGGATACAGAGGAGGAAGATGAGGAGGGAGGAGAAGAATGTTCCGAAGTCTCCATCCCTACTGTGAGTGACGCGCTTGAAGCCATTAGGGTTGTGAACTTGTTTTATGAATCCAGGGGAGGCAGCAGTGAAATTGTGACAAAAATTATGGACATTGAACGTAATTTAGAAAGTGTGTATTGGGCAAGTAACAGGAAACAGATGAAGATAACTGATTACTGTACTCGTATCTAGGTACAGTAAGGCACAACAATTGATGTAATCTACTGTAATTTGGTGAGTAGGCCTACCTTTAATATACAGTATTAGTGCGGTGTGTATTGTCAGTGAAAAGCGCTGTAATATGTCATTGATATTACACATTTGGGCAATTCCACGTTAATGTTACGTTAGTCTGTACTTAACTACGTATTTCACTAAGAATGCAACATTTTAACTCGGTTTTTGGTAGATTTTTACGTGACTAACATAAGGCTACTGTGGAAATGCCCATTTCGGTTACAACGACATTCGTTTATAACGACACTATTTTTAGGTCCCTTTGATGACGTTATAACCAAGTTCTACTGTTTATCTATGGAACTTGAACATTCACCTATATAAAAAATTTCTAACATGACTTATTTTTCGTTTATTAAACGCTTTTTCCAAATTCACTGGTCGTGTACCGTAAAATGAGAGTGTCATCTTTGAACAATGAATTGAAAAAAATGTTAAAGGAATCGCGTGTTGTCGGTTTTAATATACTATCGTGGCATTTGCTTAGAGTGACTGAGGAAAAGCATGTAAAATCTTAGCCAAATTGAAAAGTCTCATGAACTTGAAGAAATCTGAGTTGGCAACATGACTGTAACACACGTTTTTATCGGTAACGTCACAGAATTTGTTAAAGAGTTTCTAATCTGAATTTCACTGCCGTCAGAGAGCTCAAAATGGTTCCGTCCTCAGGATCCTGAACATGATGTTCCCGTTTCGTTGTTAATAGTTAAACCGTCAGGATTTTAAGGAAAACACTCCAACTTGTGGACGAGAAATATGGAGTTTCTTGTATCCAGCAACATGGCTCCATGAAAAAAGCCTTACCTGAAACCATGAGTCCATTCAAGTGCAGTGCAGTGTGCCTTTCAGCTTCTGAGCTCTACAGCGAATATTGAATTATATAAATACGTTTTAAGATACGAGAAAATGTTTCGGAATTTTCTCTATTTAAATGAGTACTCTGATCTACCCATGAAATTAATCAGTTTTCGAAACATCGTTTCAAGGTTCTACCTTAGGGTCCTTTTCCTTTTTCCATTGCAGACAAAAGGTACAGGATCATTTTCTTGCTAAGGAAGACAGTTTGAAGACGTCAGTTAAAGTAGTCTGTCCTGTAATAACTGCCATTATTTAATTTTGGGAACGAAAAAAAAAATTGCATCGTGATCGAAATTCTGATCAGAGGATATCAAAATAATTCCATTAATAATCACAACATTCTTGCTGAAGACAGGGATATTCATGTCAACTGATATCTTCCCACTTATTTAACTTCAGTGACATGAAGATAAAATGTTCTACTTAGAGAAATGTAATAGTCTCTCTTATGGCAACAGTGGCGCCAGTGTTTATGCACTCATTCTCTTCTTTAAATCGAGGCTCTTGTGAACGCTGTGATGAACATTCCGGTTCCGTAAAATACTGGAAATTTCTTGAGTGACTCGACAACTTGTGGCTACTGAAGGAGGACTCGGTTTCATGGCGTTAAGTAGGATAATTACTTATAATTCTGCCATTTCCTTTACGCTAGGAGTCTCGATACTGAAAATGTCGTTAAATAACCATTTAAAAATAGAAATTCATGACTCCTTAAATTTTAAAATAGCTTCCGAAAGAAATTAGCAAGTAAATATAGATGAGCAAATAAAAGCAGTATAATAACCTGAAAACGTATGGATAATTTGAAATTTGTTGCTTCCCCTTTTTTGTACTAACAGTACTATTACTTCTCGATGTGGGCTTGTCGTGAATGCAGGAACTTTGCGGACTTCTGAATGGATGGGACGAAGGAAACAGGATGCAAACAGTCTATTAAATATATGCAGGTTGAAAATTAACGCAGTGACTTAATTAACAGAATATTACAACTATAATTGGGCTCGTAGGGCAAATGGAGAAACGCTGATCCTTTATACTATCTTCATTGGTTAGTTAGTTAGTTATTGGAGAGGGTGGGCTTCCCCGTGCACTTAGACCAGTATTGGTCCATTGTGCTTCCCTCTATGATATTCTACCAGTCTCTATACCCTACCGATAATGGTGCGTACCATCAGTCCCGCCGAGCAAGCGAGTTCGGCCTCCACTTGCTTGATTGTGTCTATAATGCTTTCCCCATCTATCAGAGGCCTTAGAGACTATTGTTGGGCGGGAAACGTCCTGGAATTTGGCTCAGTGATCTCCTTTGGAGATATGAGGTTCTTTTACGTGCCGTAAAGTTACGACACGGGACACACGGCTTAAAGTATTTGTTGTGTTGACGGTGACATAATTCTTGTATATATATGATCCTTTATACTTTGGTCAGGTCTCCTTCGCTTCGCGCTGAAGCATATAACAATAACGTTTCTACATTTTTGAAATATTTAGAGTGGTAACAGGCAACAAGCTTGAATGCAAATATCCAGGAAGGAAGATATTTTATTTTAATCAGTGTATCCATAAAATAATTCTCTATTGAGTTTAAAATCCATTGAATGACATAAAAAGAATTTAGGACCTTCAACCAACAGACGTTTAACCTTGCTTGAAAATCGTGGAGATTTATTACCGACATTATGATAAGAGAACTTGTTGGGACAGTAATGAATGGCATCCTTACAGCTTCCAGCTGCATGAATTTTGCCAGGATAACATAAGTGTGACGTCTGTAACAGCTGAATAACGTATACCGTTATAATAAAACAACTGCGGTGTGAAAATTGAAATCTCAGCTGCAAATCTGTGCGTATACACAGTAAACTGGCCCCCAAATTATCATATTTTTCCTGCGTTTTTACTACACACAATATTGTATTAAACTTGATTTTGAGAGGGAATTTCAGACCGGTTCTAGGCACTGTAAAGGTAACGTGTCTGTGTTAATGAAGTACTGACCAGTACATAAAGACATCTGGGGAACTGGATACATATATCTACATATTCTTAATCTCGGTACTAAATGGGGTTGAGTGGTCAGCTTCACGTCCCGTGCGCTTTATTTCCGGGGTAAGAACCCCTTAGAAATTCCTGCTGTGTGAGAAAGACGGATGGGTGCTGCATCATGGTAATATAGGCCAATATAAACAGATATATCAGAACGATGCCTCATGAGATAGCAATAATATGGTTAGCCAATAGAGCGCTGCACACACTGATTGTAATATTGGTAATATATCTGGTAATATTTATTTTGCAGATAGGTGGGTGTGCCAGCAATAAGCTCTATCTTGTTAGCTGTCGCCATTTTCATGCAGCATGTTTCTTTAGAAGGGTTTCTTGAAAACTGTATTTCCTGTTTTTTTTATGATTTGATTGTGAGCACAAGGAGTTTCTAATATACAGGAGGTTCTTACGTTTGTTGACCGGTCCACAGCGCTGCGCTTCCCGCCGACCGATGCAACCCCAGCTGCGCGGCGCGTACGAATTTTGCCGATAATTTTCGGAATGAAGTAGTTACAATTCACAGATTACAGGAGGTATTGAAAATGCTGTTCATCTTTTTTTTTTATTCGCTTAGTGGGGGGTGGAGTCCGACTGGGTCCACTCGGCACGGCAGCCACTGTTTGGCCTATTGTAGCCTGCCCCGGGTGATTCTGATGATGAATAATTTGGTGGAATGAAGATTTTCAGGGGAAACCGAAGTATTCGGAGAAAACCCACCCTAGCGCCACTTTGTCCACCACAAATCCCACTTGATCAGACTCGGAATCGAACCCTAGCCGCCACGGTGGGAAGCCAGCGACTAACCGCTTGAGCTGTGGCGTGGCCTCTCTTCATCTACATGCGGACATTCCTCGTACCGACGGAAGACGTTCTGATTTACCATTTGAAGCTGTTCTGCAGGAATATTTGCAATTTTCCTACGAATGTTTTCTTTTAGTTTTTCCGTTTGGGGGTTACTGTTGTAAACTTTGTCCTTCAGACAAAATTAAGAGGATTAAGAGCGGGTGAACGTGCTGGCCAGTTGCCACTGCTGGTAATTCTTTCCCGGAAGACATCGGACAAATCGTGCCTAGACATACAGTGACGCTAACCATTTTTGGTCCTTTTCATTTGAGTGATTAGAAATGATCGAGAACTTTATTTGTAATTGAGTATTGATATTTTAAATTCAAATTTCTATATTTCGATATTAATTCAATTTTATCGTAAATCTATAACATCATATTCCATTGTATTGGACGTTCAATTCCAAGGGATGTCCAAAACACAGACAAAACCGATTTTGTTAGAGAATATTAAAATTATCCTTAATTTCAAACATATATGCAGAAATATGCTCTTACGTTTAGAATATGCAATAACGACCAAAACCCCGCAAAATATATATTTGCATATGCGCATATGCATTTTCAAAAATCCGGGCCCTAGTTATCAGTCTGCACTGGGCAGGATTCGAATGTTTGAATCCTGAACGTGGGAATGTGAAATCTAGTTCACTAAATAGATTCGGGGAAGTGGATTATCAATTCAAATAAGAAATGGTAAGTATAAGCATTTGCTTACAGTAAGTTAAAGAGCGTGGTTTGGAGAACAAATAAGTGAATTTGCTTCAAGGTGAATCAGCTCGTTTATTGGCGAATTCCGGCATCGCTGTTCAGAGTCCCGTGCAAACCGACCCAGCTGGTTTCCCGTGGTGTGGACTGGATTCTTGCGGCTCAGGATATGGACCAGTACAAGCTCTTGTGAACACAGACATGAACGTTCGGTTTCCATAAAATTGTGGGAGTAGTCTTGAGTAGTTGAGCGACTGGCGGCTTCTCAAAATGACTCGCCCCAAGGATACATACATACACATAATATAAAAATACACACACACATTAGAACTTAAAACTAGCAAAAGGTGATGGTATAACATAAATATAATTGCAAAATATGTAATAATATATATAACTAAATGAATGTCCCAAGAAAACCAGTTGCAGTCTTCCCAAATCGTCGGGTATTCTGAGATATTTGTATTGTTACCACCCGTGGGTAATAACAGAAGGGTGCCTTGAAACATATCCATAGTCATCCCTTCCATTTCACCAGCAGCATTCTGGGTTAAGCAGACTTGCCAGTTGGTAAGACGTCGTTAAGCTACCTACGAATCAACCAACACTAAAGAATATTTGGGAAGTGAAATTGGTTTCTGCATGTCAGCAGTGGAATTTTCAGTTGAGTCACGTCCACAGTGTTTCGAAATGCCAGACATTGGTACTGCAGTTGCGCCATCAGCCTTGTGTCAAACGTGGACTAAATCAAACAAACAAATTAGACGGGAAGGAGAAATGAGAGTTCTTAAACTCTGACAGGGAAAGAAGAAGTAAAAAAACAAATTGGGTCAATTTTTATTCACATGTGTTGGGAGGGACGGCGATAAGTGAAGTTCTCCGCCACACATCACTGTATTTCCCGGTTTTCAACTAGAGAATATTTTTATTTAAGTGCCTTTATATCATTTAAGTCCTTGTGTTCCGTTTTACAGTATTGCTGCCTGGACAAGTTAGCGTATTTGAGATTTAATGTAATTACGAAGGTTACTATGAACTGTACTCAAGTAGGATATGACGCCGTGTAGTTTGGTAGATATTTATTGGCGTTTCTGCTGAACGAAGGTAAATATATACCAGATGCATCCCAGGAAATAGTAATAATGCGCCTATTGTCTTATTCATGGACGCTGCTGCGGTTGTGTAGTGTCGAAATTTGAGATTAATGACGAATTACATGAGTCGCAAGGGTTTGGATTTAGCGTTCTACGTTTATTTGAAGGTGCTGTTTCGTCATACGCTTGGGATAAATAGCAGTGAAGCTCTCAGGCAGAACCTTCCGGTTTCTGGCCGAATGTAAAGTTTGGCCTCACTGCATATAAACTAATAGGAGTAGTTTAGTAGTCCTAGTTACGTAACATCATACAGGCCCTATGTCTTGACAAATTAAAGAGTGTTTTTTTTTTCCTTGGCACTACAGCCCCAGTGGGCCTAGGTCCACCTCCATGAACTTCTCCGTTCACTTCGGTTTTTCTAGATCTTACACATTCGGTAGGACTCCATGGGCGGGTGATCACCTCGTCGCAAGGCCTCTACCTGTACACAAACACAGAAAAACGCACACACACAAACTAAACATCCATGCCCTGAGTGGGATTCGAACCCACGATCCCGGCTTCCAAGCGAGCGAAGACAGTGCATGCCTTAGACCGCTCGGCTACCGTGACCGGCTTAAGAGTGTTTAATTCCATTAATATTGTGAAATGACCCCTGAAAGCCGGAATAGTTCATTGCTAGGCAACGGCGGTAAACAGATTCCCACGGAAATATACACGCACGCAACAGTAGAACTACCGTTTCTATGCAGTGGCGAGGTAAACACACATTTATAACAGTTGCTAGGAAACGGTGTTTTCATTGTTGATTGTGCCGAGGTGTTATAAGCAAAACAGGTCGAAGCAACGAGTTAGTTGTTGTCGGAAGAATTGAGAGAGTCTCTGGAGATGGCAGTCTAATGACTGAGAAGAGAAGACAAGAAAAGTGTTAGGCTGTGAAAAGAAGACTTCATGTGTGCTGCAGATAACAGTGAGACTGGTATAGTTCCTGTGTTAAATCTGTTACCAGGAAATGACTAGTGGAGAGCGCAACAGAGAGAGGACACAAGTGCTTGTATAACGGAGAACTGTAAAGTGTGTACATCAACGATAGCGCTGTAATTGTCTTTAGTTCCGAGTGGCCTGTATAAGGTGTCAATAAAACAAATCATCTAATCCATACCCAGCTAATGGTCAGAACCCCAAATACGTGATAATATACAGAGTGATTCTAAATTATTGTCGGGGTTTCCTTTGCCTGTAATATTCAAGCCGGAAAAATAAAACAAAACTGCTTATGGAATATGAAAGTGTAACTCAAGGAGTTTTATTTGACAGCGCTGTACTCACCATATGATGTATTGATTGATTGAGTCACACTTTCAGTTTCCGTAAGCAGTTTCATTTTGTTGTTTCCGGTTTGAAAATTATATAGGCCGCGGAAACTCCGACAGTAATTTAGTATCATTCTGTATATTCCAACCCGTTCTGTTCTTGAGCTGTACACCCTGTAGCATGTAGAGTCACTTCTTAAGGCGCGTCCACATTACTCATGCTCGTTGTCGTGCGACTCGCTATGCTCGCGAGTAATGTGGACGATATGACAAGTCACGAGACAAGCAAATTTAAAATTTTTAATTTTAAACTATAGCCAATAAATTAAAATACGATCACAGCCTATACACACTACGAGTAAATATACGGATTCTCACGCGCCGAAGCCTGGCGAACAACTGAAGTAGTGTAGACGAAGATTTACGAGCACAAGTAAAAGCCAGACGAGTCTCCCGACGAGCACAAGCCTGGCGAGCACGAGCACGAGCAGGAGCACGAGCACGAGTAATGTGGACGCGCCTTTATAATGACAAAATAATAGGTCTACTTGCTATTTATCGTTTAGAGCGCAGTAGTACTAGTAAATGTATGTATCACTTAACTTAAAATCTTTGCATTTTCCCGCAGCATTTATTTATACTCGTATATCTAGGTATGTTGTATGACTGAGAATGAGACTACCTCTGTGGTCTAGTGGTCAGCGTCCCTGGCTACAGATCCACAGGTCCGGGTTCGATTCCCGGATTTTTTCTGAGGAGTAGTGGGTCTGGAACGGGGTCCACTCGGCCTCGTGAGGATAATTGAGGAGCTATTTGAAGGAAATAGCGGCTCCGGTTAAGAAAACCGAAATTAATGACCTTGGGGATTCGTTGCCCCGGCGACATCCTCTATCCGCAAAAGTTTGCACTAAACTTCGCCGACAAGCCGCGGTCGCTCGGTCGGTATAGTTCGCTTGCGGACTAAAATCACGGAGTTTTTTTTTTAGTTTGACTGAGAATGAACGGCGAATATTTCCCTAAACAGAACTAACCGGTTGGTCTTTTTCTTGAGACCCAGAGAGTTTTCTGAAATGGAGGCACTGACTTTTATATTATTATTATTAAAGGTCATGACTCAGTGTGTTATGTGACAGTTCCTTGTATATATTTCTATATAATTACATAGAAATTGCATATAAATCACATTTAAGTTATTGCCATAGACATTTCTTTTGACACAACCGGTGAGAGTGAAGAGTGACTGGGATTTTTAATTTTGTAGATTCCCGCAGGCGCGTTATTAATGCTTGACTCAAAATTCCTAACGACAGGTAAGACCACTTTCCGGTCAGTGTCTCCCGTTCTTTGGGCTCTGAGGAGCGCTACTCTAATTGGCAACTGTAATCAGTAGTACTAGCCGGTCACGGTAGCCGAGCGGTCTAAGGCATGCACTGTCTTCGCTCGCTCGGAAGCCGGGATCGTGGGTTCGAATCCCACTCAGGGCATGGATGTTTAGTTTTCGTGTGTGTGTTGTCCTGTGTTTGTGTACAGGTAGAGGCCTTGCGATGAGCTGATCACCCGCCCCAGGAGTCCTACCGTATGTGTAAGATCTAGAAAATCCGAAGTGAACGGAGTTCATGGAGGTAGGCCTAGGCCCACCGGGGCTGTAGTGCCAAGGAAAAAGAAATCAGTAGTACTGCAGTTGCACAGAGTAATGAAAGTAGAGCTGGTCACGGTAGCCAAGTGGTCTAAGACATGTACTGTCTTCGCTCGCTTGGAAACCGAGATCGTGGTTTCGAATCCCACTCAGGGCATGGATGTTTAGTTTTCGTGTGTGTGTTGTCCTGTGTTTGTGTACAGGTAGAGGCCTTGCGATGAGCTGATCACCCGCCCAAGGAGTCCTACCGAATGTGTAAAATCTAGAAAATCCGAAGTGAACGGAGAAGTTCATGGAAGTAGGCCTAGGCCCTCTGGGGCTGTAGTGCCAGGGGGGAGGGAAAGAAAGTAGAAGATAAATTAACATTGCGACGGTACTACCTCAAGGAGAGTTGAAAAAGTGGTGCGGAGAGAGTAATGTCGACTTTGAACATGTTTTCGTTCTTGTTCTCTGTTGATCACTTACCTCCTACACAATGAATTTGTAACTAAGGGATTGGTTGCACTTGTAGGTCAGTGCTTATTTGCATTGAGTAATCTGCTGTAGTGCAGATGAAAATGGGCGCTCGGTCTAAGACATGAACTGTCTTCGCTCGCTCGAACATTGGGATCGTGGCTTCGAATCCCACTCGTGGCATGGCATGTGTGCGTTTATTCTGTTTGTCTTGTTGTGTTTGTAGGTAGCGGCCTTGCGACAGGCTTTCTGTCCAAGGAGTCCCCCCCCTACTGTGTATGGATTAAGAAACTGTAAAGTGGCCAAGGTTCACTAGGGCTATAGAGCCATAGATAGACAGGTGGACAGACAGACAGCCTACTGTAATATTCCGGAAAGGGCTTGAGGAACGTAATCAGAAGAGAAATATCTTACAGCAAAGAAGGGAGGCTCCATAGCTCAAGCGGTTAGTCGCTCGCTTCCCACCGCGGCGGCCCGGGTTCGATCCCGGGTCTAGTCAAGTGGGATTTGAGGTGGGCAAAGTGACGCTGGGGTAGGTTTTCTCCGAGTACTTCGGTTTCCCCTGCCAATCTTCATTCCACCAATTGCTCCACAATCACCCTCACCTATCATCCGGGGCTGGTACAATAGGCTAGAAGTGGCCGCAGCACAAGGGACTTAGTCCCACCCCACTGGCAATAAAAAAAGCAGAGAAGGTATAATAGCACTTACTCGCTTTTTCTTTCAAAGAAAGGCAGGTGATCTTGCCAAGATTATTTATCATTTCTTGGAGAGATGAGAAATGCATACAAAGCTTTGCTCGGAAAAGGGCAGAAAGGATTACATTTACAAAATGAAGGCATAGATGGAATGATAATGTTACATTGTTCTTAAAGAAATAGGGCGTGAGAATATAAAAATGGACTCTTGTATATGTGTGTAAATGGGTTTATGGCCTCATCAGCTTCTGTGGCTATTTTCGTGTGTCAAAAATTGAGGTTACAATGTTTAAAAGTCCCAGGAATAATGTTAAGTAAATGTGCGCATGTATCGGTCTATAGATGGGCCTGACAATGCTTGTAATCATGGATCCGACGAGAGATATGTGTGGAAGGCAGACAAATAGGCTGTAAATGGGCCACTGTATTTTTAGAATAAGAATATTGTTAAAATGAATATAGCACATGAATAAAATTGAGTAATTTAAATAAGCTTGTTTGCTGCTATGCCATGAAGTTACGTCATGACATGCTACGGCACTCGTTTCATAAGATGACGTGTAACTCGTCATGAAAATGGAAGAGAAGGTTTGACTGGGTTTGACGTTCTTCATCATAACATAACGTGGTCGTTACCTCATGATATTGTCACGTGTTAGTGTCTAGACACGGGGTTTGGATTCATAATTGGATTTATTGAATTCGTATAGCGCACAACTACACATACTTGTAATTATAGCAGTCTTAGTGATCTCTCTATGGTTTTACAGCCCTATGTTGGGCCTTGACCGCTTTTTCAGTTTCTTGAGGTTTTTACACAGTTGGCAGTACTCCTTGAACGGGGGATCAGTCCGTCTCAAGGCCGCTACCTGCACACATGACAGCACAAACAAGAATTAAACGCGCACAGACATCCATGCCTCAAATGGGATTCGAACCCACGAACCCAGTGTTTGAGCGGGCGAAGACAGTTCCTACCTTAGACTGCGCGGCCATTGTGATCGGCAGTCTCAATGATTTACACACACTGCAGATCACTATAAGTACTGCTCACATGAAGTCCTATGTCATTCTGTCGTCATTACTAGTTATTGCTCGGTATCGTCTGCTAACAATAGAGATTCCACACGGTCAACCACGAGATGCCATTATTGCTAGTTGAAAAGTTAACTCCGACTTTTCCCGTTGATCCTCGCTATATAGCCTCGGTCTCGGTGCGGACCACACAGAAGACACGCTTCCGACAGTTCCTCTGCTGTTGCGTTTTGATTCTTTGCTGCGGAAACGTATTTAATGCGCCGTTGCCTTTCAGTGGCTGCCTCTTCTTGTTTCACTATTCTGGCTTTCAGCCGTCATGTTACAACATCTGAAATTGTAAAGGCGGTGCCACACTGCCGAGTAACCACTCAGGTGTCCATGAGAGAGACTGCTGTGTCCAAACCCAGGAACCGTATGCATCACTCACCGCCTGCAATTCGTTTGCCCTTTGTGCTGGTTCACGTGTTGCTAGAAAGAGAGATGGAACCCTATAAGCACAGGGGGAAAGCATCGTTGCCCAGAGCTAGACCAAATAATGAATCGCCATGCAAGGTTGCTTCCTTGGCTGCTGCATCGGCGGCCTCGACGACAGGAAGCCATATGGCCAGGAACCCAGCCAAAGACAATTGATTTCCTGGCCGAATGCAGATTGGACACTTCATGCAAAATCTCTTTTGCAATCGGATGGACCGATGTGTGGCATTGGAGACTGAAGTACAATATGGCAGCCAGTAAATGGGGACATTAGCGGCGTGAGTTTAAAGGAGCTCTGTATATAACATAGAATTCGGCTGTAAACATGATGTTAAAATTGTGGAGACGGTAGGATAATAACCCAGTCCCCGTAGGCGAAAGAGCAGGTAGTCGAACCTTGAATATATGACCCTTCAGTATACACAGTCGCATAATCAGTCAACAGGCAGGGAATTTAAGTAGAGGTCAAGTATCAGTGCATCTATGTGCTCGCTGTCCAAGGAAAAAGTTAAAGATTTCCTGTAGGTTTCATAGCATCAGAAGTCTGGTAGCTTTACGATGTTGAAGGAGTAAGTGAACACTCACAAAGACAACTCAATTGTTGGAAGTTGCTATGCATGTCAGGAAGCGAATAGAATTTCTCTGCGCAAACATTTATCATAGTCATGTTGATGTCATTCAAAGGAACAGTGAACGCTCATGTGCACAAATAATGCAGGGGTTTTGTTAAAATCTGCACTAGACAAATGAACACAACCACATATTGTTTATTTTGTCTGAACAGTGAGGCTTTTGAATGAAGCGAATTGAAAGGATTCCCCACCTCATGGCTTTGTTATTTCGAGCATATTTACCTCGTTTCTTCCGGAAACGGTTGCTTAGAACTGGGCGTGCAAGTTTATGCAATTTCTGAGTTAATAAGGCTGAACCTACAGTCATACTGTGACGAATAATACTCATTTGAAGAATTTTATGCGCAATATTTCATCATTTGAATTACTAATGTCTGAAAAACTGGGATTCGAGTCCAGACAAAAAGGGAGATTTCTTCTTCAACATGTGCAGAATAGGAGCCAAGGGTTCTTTTCTTTAGCGATATTGCTTATCTGGACGAGAAGCCAACTGCTCCATCAAGTGAAGAGTGATGAAAATGTTAGGAGTTTTGTCTTCACTCTCTTAATGTATTGTCACGTATAAGGGGTTGCGTGACTAATAATAGCGGGTTCTGGATTTGATTATTGGATTTATTGACACTTCTATTACGTATACAACCAATTATAACAGCTCACAATCAATGTCTGCCTAAGACTCGCTCCATTCCTTGCTGGACTACGAGTGTCTCTCTCTTCCACTGTGACTCACTTGGTTCTGATTTACGAACCCGTCACTTCTTCAGCTTCCGTTATCCGTTGGTTAACGCTCCACAGCTGAACGCTTAACTTTCATACTACTGACTTACGACTGATTCGTTCTTCTCAGCACAACCTACCGGAAACCGTGGAAAAATGTCTGTTGTCACGGAAACGTGCTTCCCGCCAATATATACGATAGTTATGGCTTCTAAATCTATATTCTAGTATTGTGGTAGAGATATTGGATGCGATTCAAATCCTACCCCCCCCCCCTTAAGTTGTATATCTAAATTTCGTAATTGGAGCGTTATTCATGAGGAAAGCAGCCACATCTGTTGCTGAGACGCGGTTTTTGCTGGCCTGTTACATAGGCCAATGTTGACCTAAAACGTACTTGGCCATTACAATAGTGAGTTAAATTACCTCACAATCACATTATATTTCTTCCCCAGGAGAACTGCGAAAGGTACATTGTTAAGTACTCAGCAACAGAGGACAGCCCTTCTTAAAGCGGTAACCGCCCCACATGAGGCCGTGAAACATCTATCAGGGATCTTCGAATTCTGATATTACAATTCAGAATTTACTCATATTTATGAAAGTATGGATATTCTGTACGTTTAGTAGGACGTTAGGACGAGAGATTGACCCATCACAGGACCTATGCACACACAGGACAACACAGAAAAAACAAAGCAGAACAAAACACGGACATAAGTACGTGCCCCTTGTTGGATTCGAAACCACGATTACAGGGTTCGCTGGAAAAGATATTACGCTCCTTAGACTGCGCAGCCACTAAGATGGGCGCAACACCTCGTTACAAATATAAATTTAATACAAAGAAGCATTTTGAGAATATTATTAATGGTCATTAATATGCTACTTATTATTTTTCAGTCCTTAAATAGAATTGATCTCATTTTTAGACATTCAGGGCCCTCAAACGTTATTCAGATGAAAGAGACTCAGATTAAAAATGTCTTGGAACCGCTGATGTAGAGGGCAGTACTGTTACACAACAATAGACTTTACTTTCGGCCTAACATGAAAGAGTAAATGTCAAAGATGATAGTTGAATCATGTTATCGTATTGATGACGGCGATTTGCATACAGTTTTGTTCTGCGACTAGCTAATATGCTCGTACTTCACAGTTTTCTTCTCAAAATAAACTATGATGACATAACGAAAATGCTTATTTATGAGTGATACTGTTATCGATATATTATATTCCTGTTCGCTAAAGGAAACGTCATCGGAACCTTTGGAATATATATTTTCGTTGATGAAGATTCTATTATCTGCTGTCATGGCTCTCTGTACTTACAGCTTTGTGCATTAAATGATTGCAAAGCAGCGGAATAGCGGTCAACACAGATTGCTTTTTTATTATAAAACAAGAAGTTCTGGCAAGAACTTATCGCCTACTTTCCTTTGATGCCACACGGCTCGCATAGAAAACGAGACGTTCAAAAAATTTTCGTTGCCGCGGAAACGTCTTTACCAAGCCATTGCCTAGCATCGGGGGATACACAGACAGATCCACAGGCTGACCTATGAAAAGGCACTAATCGCATAGAAAACGGCGCCTTCAACAGTTCTTCTGCTGTTGCGCGTATTCATTGCCACAGGGGCGTATTTACAGAGCCGTTGCCTAGCAGCGATACGCGAGGATGTGCATACAGATGCATAGACCGATGAGAAGAATTTATGAAATACGCCGTTGAGGTGGGCGGGTGCCATGATATGTATACCAGGTTTCATAAAGATTGGTTCAAGCATGCAGAAGTTAATAGCGGGATTCACAGATACACATAGACAGACAGCATGGAATCGCATAAGCCTACTTTAGAATGTAGACTACAAGTAAGTTAGTGTCGCCAAACAACCAGAACGAGAGAAACGTGAGGAGAAAAGGACATAACTGGACGAAAGGGATATATATATATATATATACGCTACCGCATGCCCCTATATGTATATATATATCGGAAGGTCGCGGGATCGAATCCCGATTGGGTGGATTTTTTCAATATACCTAATCCTTCCAGCCGCACTATGGCCCTGGGGTCGATTCAGCCTCTAACAGAAATGAGTACTAGGAATATCCCTGGGGGGGGGGGCAAAAGACTGCCAGCGGCGCGTATGGCTGACAAATTTACCGCCATCTGTGAGCCAATTGTCTAGATAATATGGGAGCCTCAACATCTCACAACCCTGTGGGCCTCCACGGTCTGTTACAAGGATACCTTTACTTTTTTATTTTTTTTTTNAGTTCAACTCAATTCATGTTTATTTACGTGCAAACTTAATATCACAGAGGCCAATTACAAAGTTAGCACGAGTACGTAGAAAGACACAGAAATAACTAAAAATCAAAATAGAGAATTAGAGATTCTATATAATGGCAATAAATTATAATATTACCATGAAAAATTGAAGTTACATTAACAGGCCAGAACGTAAAATAAGTACATTTCCAATGGTTATGCCGTTACATGGCGAGAAAGAACAGTACACGTTCATACACACATAGAAGTTAATAACATTAACTCAATTAATCCTTACTTACTTCTGTGCTAACACAACATTCAAATAACAATAATAATAACAATAACAGTAATAACAATTATAACATATTATAAAAACGATTAAGGAGAACGTTCTTGGCTCCGAATACGTCAATATCCCTGCACACAACATTTGCAGCTGATGCACATCTAGCGGAGGGACTGTTTTTACATGAGGAGTAAACAGTGAACAATGCGAAGTCTCTGATATACCGAGCAGGAACTCTGAGACCAACAATTTCCAGAATAGAAGGGCAGAATTTCGAACCAAAATAAACTTGAATAAGAAAGAGAGCATCGAGGCGATGTCTCCTAGTACGTAAAGTGCAATTTTAACTCCTCCAGAGCAAGAGAATAACAGAAATTGACTTGAGGAAAGAAACGATTAAAACAGAGGTCCGCAAACCTCTGCTGGATGCGTTCCAGCTTGTTGGCACCAGTTGATATAATTGAATTCCAGACTACGGACGCATGTTCAAGCTTAGATCTAACTAATGCAATGTACAATCTGAGCATACAGTCTACAGATGAGAAATTGAAAGTAATGTTACGAACTAGACCCAGTAGCTGAATACAGTTAGAGAAAATAATAGCTGACATGGCCATGGAAGTGAAGATGATGATGATGATAATAATAATGACTCTAACGTTTCGTGAAGCCGGCGCAAACATTCGTATTAGCATAAACCAAATGTCACTTTGTCACGGAAATTAAGCAGCATTTCAGACTGTACGTGTATTTCTTCACTAAAAGGTAAAAAGGTAAAACTATTCCTGTAACAGGCCGTGAAGGTCAATAGGGTTGTGAGACGTCGAGGATCCCACATTTTCTCTACACAGTCGGCTCACATATGGCGGTAAGGTTGTCAGCCTTACGCGCCAGCCGCCATTTACCCCCCCCCCCCAGGAAGATTCCTGGTAGAGGCTGAATCGACCTCAGGGCCATAGTGCGGATGGAAGTATTAAGCAAATTGAAAACATTCCACCTTATCGGGACTCGAACCCGCGACCTTCCGGCTTGTAGCATAGTGCCTCAACCAATATTTCTTCTGTACAGGATAATAACCAGTGTTTCATGTCTGCCCCGCACTGATTTGTGACTTTCAAGTTCCAAGTCTCACGGTAAAGCGATTTTATAATTTTCATCTCGACTATGGGAACGGGAGCTCCTTTCATTTTCATTTTAATGCCTTTAGTCTTATTGTGTTTCTTGTCATTACAGTCTCATGTTACCGGTTAACACTGTATAGCCCCTCCATCCTTGCATCAACGAATATCCTTACCCGTGGTGAATTTAATATGAACTTCCCGTGTTAGAGGCCCTCGTCTATGTGAATATGTTCATTCCGTCAGTGTAACAGCATTAAGACCCTGTACTTCAAATCCGTTTTCGCTTAGGAAAAGTCTAAAATATTATTCTATTTCTAGGTCATGTGCCAGTTATATAGGCAATACCACCGTTCGTCACTTCTCACCTAATAACCTAATGCGGTTCATATTTAGGACCCACGTGGAGGAAGGAAAGATTAGTCACACACCGTGTAGCCGCTGCACTTTCAACCCTGCCAGCTTTCAAGACGCTGAAAGACTTACTGTTGCTTTCTTTTGTAAATAAAACATTTTCTGGCACTCTCCAATTCACAATTAAGCAATTTCACGGCGTGTTGTGAGCAAAAATGTTGGAGGCTGTGGGCACACTACCAATAATCAAGCGAAACAATCAACAAGATCACATATGGGCTACATACTGTCAGCATATCCATTACTCTTAGGAGACAAGAAACATAAAACTATCAGATATTACAGGATCCTGATTTAAGATATTATTGCTGTTGAGTTAAGAAACTTATTGCTCTTGTGTTGTAATCTGTACAACTGACTCAAATATGCGATCTTATTTATAAATACAAAGAATATGTAAGTGGAGTGGAAGATCTGTGTGTGATGGAGTTGTCGGTGGCAAAGAAACGAGCGTTATAGGGATAGTAAGTTCTACGAATTTTATACGCGTGTTCAGTATGTGTTCTTTGCTTTACGAAATGAGACAAAATTTAATTTTCGCTTCTGATCAAGCGATTATTGTGTTATTTGATAAATTGCCTCAGTGAGTGTCGTTTTGTTTAAACAATGGAAAAAATATTTAAAGGAATTGTATTGTTATTGTTATCTGTGAATGTGTGTGATCTGCTGGTGGGTTTGTTTCGTTTTAAAACAGATTGCTTATTTGGAGAATCAGATTGTTACAGTTATAAGTGTTTGTGTTTTATGAGCTTAATATCTGTTTACTCTCTATCTGTCTATTCCTGTTGCTCCCAATTCGGAGCTTCAGCCCGACGAATGTCCGCTACCTACACAGGACAACACAACACAGAATGAGCGCAGACAGACATGCTTGCCTTGAGTGGGATTTGAACCCACGGACGAAGACATTTCATGCCTTTGACCGCGCGGCCACTCTGATCGGCTATGTATGATACGCTTTTTATAATTCAAATTTATGGTCGAACTCTTCAGTTAACAGCCATGTGTATTTGTTTTGGTTCTAGTACCTATTTGCATTGTCTCCGAAACGGAGGTCACTGGGATTGTTTCATCCACACGAGAGCACAAGGGGGAGAAGAGGCATTTTAGCAGGCGGCTTGTCTCATTGTTCAGGACGTGGACTGGAATGTTTTCGTAATGGCTTCTTCCCCACATCAACAGACACATAATATCTGCATGATCTTTCTGTGAATAACCGTTTTGCATTTTTGAAAACTTGGTATGTGTATGTTGAAGCTTCATAATCTGAATTATTGGAAACGCCATTAAATGAATACAAATACATAACCTATATGTATACTGGACATTGAATGAATTAATGAATACGTAATGGGTTGACCACAATCCGGCCCTTGTACTGCGATCTTCAATGATCTATTGTGCTTCTCATTTTGATTAACCCTTTATTAATCTTACACTTCGAATGAAATGTAGGACTTGTTTATGGAGGCGTCATAATAGTCATTTTGTTCGATAAAAGAACTGGCCCAGGTGACGAAATCTTAAATAAACTATGGCCTCACAATCACATAGAATGTGTGTGGCTGATTCATCTTCTTGTAGGCACATTTCGTAAATGGGGTCATCTTTCAATTCCAGTTTGGAAATGTGTCCTGGTACTGGACATTGCTGTTTATTATATTTTATTATTTTGTTTTGGGACAGAATACAAGTCCTTTAATTCCGAAGTGGAATGTGGAAATTTCTTCCCATGTATTGTGTTTCTTTTCGTTTATTAAACGATGCTTTATCTACTTCACAAGTTGTATTGTGTCGAATGGCAATATGATTACGATATAATAGGAAGGACTTTGAAGTAAGAGGTCATAACTTATTTCAAGTTATCGGTAATGTCACAGAATTTGATGTATTGAAGTGAAGAAACCACCAGAAACTTAAGGAGACATAGTCGATCTCCGGACCCAGAATCGAAACAGAATATCTCGAATATTAAACAATACTTCTGGCTACCACACCGAAATGCTCTGCCGCGAAATCATTTTCATTTTTGTCATAGATCATATAATATTAATTGGACCGGAAACAGCGTTAAGATACAATTTGTATTGCAGACATGACATGCAGTCAATTTGCGGGTTTGTATTACTTAATTAATCCGTCTGATAGCTGTTTCTTTACGTGTATGTTGAAGCATTTATATCGTCACTCTAGTCATAAAGATAAACTCGACGTATGTCTCCAGTCTGTCTCTAGCTGGATAAGTATACGCCCATTTTTTCACGACACGTTTCGTACACGTGCTTGCTACACACACATCAAGAGACATGCGAGTCCCTTCTTTCGTACTAGTGTTAATCCATTACGTTTCATTTCTCCCATTCTTTGGACATCAGTACATCTCCCATACCATTATTCCATCGTCACCTTTCCGACCATTATTCTGAAGTCGAATAATAATAATAATAATAATAATAATAATAACACAATAATAATAATAATAATAATAATAATAATAATAATTCAATTCAATTCGTGTTTATTTATGTGCAAACTTAACAACAAAGTGGCCAATTACAAAGTTAGCACGAGTACATAGAAATACACAAAAATTAAAGAGCAAAATAAAAAATATGACAGTCTATACAATATCAATAAATTAGTAACAATTCCAAGAAAAGAAGAGAAAAAAATCTAGCCTTAACAAGCGAGAAAAATAAAATAAGTACATTTCGAATGGTTATTCCATTATGTGATGAGAAAGGACAACACACATGCATACACACATAGAAGTTAATAATAATAATAATAACCCAATTAATTCTTATTTATTCGTGTGGCAGCTCAACATCCTAATTTAAAACAATT
>NW_019739214.1:1011323-1101546 GCF_002891405.2 Cryptotermes secundus
ACAATAATAATAATAATAATAATAATAATAATAATAATAATAATAATAATAATAATAATAATATAACCATAGGTGTTATTCTCATCTCTTTTTAAGTTCGGTATGTCAAACTTGCACTAGACGGTGCTTTATGGCAGAAAATGCCTGTTAAGGAATATATGAACGTATGACATTTGAGGTGGCCTCTACGTTGAATACAAAACAGTAACGAGTTCTGGAATGTAAAGCCATGTAATTAGATAGAAAAGTGCGAACGGTTTGGAGAACCTTTCTGCCTCCATCATCAAGATGTGTTGCAAGCGGTGTTTTCTGTGGGTCCGTCCCGATGCTATATAAGGAGGATCTCGTGCAGCTAGAATTATAGCCTGTGTGGAGGCGGGTTGGAATACCACCGTAGCCCTCCGAGTTGTAGGAGACGAGGAAAAGGGAACACAGTGCTTGCGGGTATAACTGGGATGTTAAGTAATGACTATGACCGCAAGGGTTCAGTTGAAAAAAATATTGCTTGTCGTGAGTCTTAAGGGGCTTGACACCAAGACGTATTGATTAGCGGTAAACCTCCAGTCGTAAAGTAACTGTGACTCTGACTAAAATTAGAATTCGGTCGAGTCTTCAGAGTTGGAAATTGGCAGAGTGATGGTATAACTACTGTGTTGAAATCCGTTACCAGGATACGACTAGTGAAGACTGAGAATCCTAGTGCGTGTATAACGGTGAACTGTAAAGTGTGTAAATCAGCGAAAGCGTTGTTGTTACCTGTAGTCCTGGGCTGAATGTATAAGGTGTCAATAAATTCAATCATCCAATCCAAAACCCGTCTACGTCACGCCCACCACCCAGATACGCGGCAATATAAATTACATTACCAGTTATATGTAGTCCGTCACCATTTGTGTTTTTCTTCAAGAGTCATTCGATGATAGCCTGTTTGGGCCGAAACATGTTGCGAACTGATAAATAAAAAGCACTTGTTTGTGTGACGGCCAGCCATTAATTTGTATTTGTAATCAAAAACAGGATGGAACACTTAAAGTCTGTGAAGTGTGGAAGTAATCGATCAGGAAATCGGCGACGGACTGTATAACAGGATACGGGCCCTACAAACGGTAACATGTGTGGAACATACTTCTTCGCTGAATGTCATCGAGAAATGACATATTCCAAGGATTCTCACAAGTCGCGTCATTACATCCCACATAGCGCAAATTTGGTTAGAACTAGAAGAGTTTGTTTGGATAATGTCTTCGGTCTCCTCCGAATTTTGCTTCCGAGAATATTTCATCATAAAGTATTTCTATTTGTAAAAATCATATGAAGTGGGTTGTATGAATAAATCAACAAGAATGGCCAAAGTGTATGTATATCCGTACTGAGAACACCGCTTGGTTCTCGTTGAAACCCAGCTGACGTTTCGAAGGAACGTGTCGCATTCATCTTCAGGGCCGAAGAATAAGCCAAATAAGAAAAGAGCGTGAAGCAGATAGAAGGCACAGGGCTTGCCAGAAACCAGCCTGAAGCAAACAGCAAGTAGAGAGATTACTAGAGACGAGAGGGAATCAGGTAGGAGTCAACCTGATTCAGGTTGGTTTCTTGGTTTATTCTTTGACCCTAAGGATGGAGGCGCCTTATTCCTCCGAAACTTTTGTTGACTTTCAAAGGTGTACGCCGCGTTTATCCCGGAAGATAGTATTCTTTCAGTGGCATGTTAATGACCGGTTTCTAAACCACGCTAATGCTTCTGTCGGCGTTGCTATTGAGGAGTGGTAACGATCGTGATTAACATATGGTAAGGTGGAGAGTATAAGTGCTTAAATGTATTTCTTGCCATTGGAACAGTTCCAGCTCATTGCAGTGATAAAGGACTTGTGTTACTAGACAGATTTCAGCACAGCTTCTTGTTAAAATCACAAGTGTCATAGTTCTGTCTTTAGCAGAGTTGTATTTTGTTCGTGCCACACATGTCAAGTTCTGTTAGCCTGGAACAGCTTGCTACAGGTATAGACGACCCCAATCAGTTCGTCTCAGTTTCTGTACCCAGAGCAAAAATTCGATTAAGTAATTAAGCGCTATATCATGAAGACATATGGGGGAGTGGAGGTATAGCTCCACCGTTGCTGAGAATCGAACCCCAATTCCTCAGCCATCTAGCACATACGCTGTCACTATACCGACTGGGATGTCCAGGCTGCTACTAACACAGATTATTTTCAGGAATTGTAATCGAATAAAAAATCTGTCAGTGATCTTATACATTTATAATAATGAATTTTTCTGTTTCCTTGTCTTTCTCTGTTTCATTTATTGAAGAGAGCTAGAATAGAAGAAACAGAGAAGGAAAGGGAAACGCCAAATTAGTTAATAAAAATGTACAGTGTGATAGGCATATTTCAATTTGAAAGCAATTTCTGGGAATGGAAACATCGCTTGAATAATAAAAAGTAGGTAATGCAAGAATTGAAGCTTAGTAACATATATTCGTCGGGGAGTACACAATGAAAGGAAATTAGAGCAAGGAAAGTGATAAATGAGGTTCCTGTTAAATAGCTTTAGAGACGGTCATCCAAACTATATCCCCCCCCCCTTATTAATATACAGCAATTTACATACTAAAAACAGCAGGGAGAATACTGTTGTGAGCTGTTCTGTTTCTTCGGCAACATTTCGGACACATCCATGAGGTATGTAGTCTAAGCCAGTTGTTGTAGGCATCGACTGATTATTTTAATTACTGCAAGTACACAGATATTACTTCAGTGCATGTAACACGCTTTATTTCGCAATACACAGATGAACCAACGAAATGCAAATGAACTGTCTGACGGACCGAGAGAAGGCCATTGAGCTTCTGTTCAAGCTTGTACTTGTCGGCTTAGCTTAATGGAATTTGATGACAGTATGGTAGAGTGAAAGCAATGCAAAATTTATGACTGGTGCATGTGAAAGGTAAGACATTCTGCATTAGTCGGCAGCACTTAACAAACAATTACTGCTCCGTACTGGCACTTTTATGGGCAGTGAAGTCTATGAACTACAGAACAAGGGCCTCTGAAGCCAGCAGAAGCTGCAGAGAATTTGACTGAATTACGAATTTCAAATAGGTTCTTTTTCATGAAAGAGTCAGCAGCCGATACAGCTAGATTTATATCTGGGGAAGCCCTGCATTATGCACTGGATGAACTGGAGAGCCCCTCCGAATGCACTGACAAAAAATAAAATTATTCACTCAAAGTGAATCTTGGCCGTCTTCAGTAATTGAGATGTTCTAAGTCAAAATATAACAGAGAATTGACAGTAAATACGTTTCTTTTGTGAAGGATATGCCACAAAAATGTAGGCCTACAGACGCTGTTTTTCTCACACAGAAAGAGACCTGCATATGTAGAGAAATGTATAAATTCATCCAAAATGGTGTTTATTGGATACGAGCTGCACATAAAAGGAACTGAAGTGCTGTAACGCAATGAAGGTCTCCTACAGCGCACCACATGATCACTGGTGTGGGTTTTGTTAGGAATAAATATGGGTTGAGAAATCTGTCCCTCCATCAAATCGGACATCTTCACAACAGAGTCGCCCGCCAAATAGTATCAAATATTAAGCAGTAACATACAATATAACAACGGGCCTCCGAACACCATATCAGCCATTGTGTATATACAGTAATATGTCCGTATAAGTATTACATGTATTAGGATTGGAACTACCAACTTCCAAGTATCATAGCATATACAGTTTTTAACTATACTTTGACTATGTAACTGATCAATTTGGATTTTAACTTTCATTGTAATTTATATTTGTATTCACTCGTATCATTTTATACCATTGTAAATACTAGGAAGTTTAGCACTGTAACTTATATTTAACGTGCAATTCAATAACGAAAGGTTTAATGTATTTGCCTGATGATGGCCTTATTGAAGGCCGAAACACGTAGCAAAGGTATCTTCTAGAGCTGCTAACAAGTATTATTGAGGTTGTGTTGTGACGGTTTTCAGTAGGAAATAATATATGATAAAAACACGATGCATTCATTGAAAAAAAAAGAGAAATACATTGTTCTCAAGATGTTTGGGGTCTAAGATCAAATTTCTTAATTGTTTGTTATTTTTCTCTCTCAACTGCTACCACCCTGTATTTTCTGTAAATCTCCGAGATAGCTCAGTCGGTATTGCGACGGTCTATGGGCTGGACGTTCGAGGTTCGATTCCCTGCAGGAACAAGATTTTTCTGTTTTCTATGACTTCCAGACTGGCTCTGGGATCCACCCAGCCTCGTATTCAACGTGTACCGGGAAACTTCCCCCTAACTAAAGCGGCAGGTGGGTGAAGCTCACAACTCCGCCTAGTAGCGAGGTCAGGAATGGTGGGTCTCTGCTTTCACTCCCCAACACACCTTCATGGCATCATGGTTAATTAATTAAACACACGGACTTTACCTTTTACCTTCCTCACGGGTCTTTGTGATTCAAAACTTCATTCTCCGCCTAATATCCATTTTCTGTCCACGGGATCTGCGCATTAGAATAGACAGAAATAAAAGTTGCGTCCGGAATGTGACGCCGTGTAGTTTAGTACATCCTTACGTCTACAGACTACGCGAGTCACACGTAAGAAGTCACCGTCGTGAGATACTGAAATCTTCCACCAATATCAAGACCCACGTCCATAAACCATACATTTAAGAGGGGGGGGGAAAGAGGAAAACAGCTTAATACAGAAAAGGGAATTTGACATAGACATGCATAAACAAAGGTACTGATGATGAATAGTAAAGGTAGAGTTGTCCCTGTGTTTATCTAATGAAGCACCACGCCATGAAGGCGTGTGGGGGAGTGGCTATATAAATCCACGTGTTCTTGACCTCGGTACTTGTTGGAGCTGAGTGATCAGCTTCACACAACAGCCGCTTTAACCCCGGGTAAAGATCCCCCGGTACCTATCGGATAGGAGGCTGGGTGGGCCTGAGAAACAGTCTGGACAACATGGAGACCATATCAGGACTCGAACTCCGACCTCTCGGTCGTCCAGCCTGTAGCCAGTCGTTATGCCGACTGTGCTATAGGATAAATAGAGGCGAGGAAAATAAATTTCGTATGTAAGCGTGAGAGGAAATGAGGGTGGGACCGAAGGAGGAAAGCTGCATGAAATGAAAATGAAACTTATCTTCATATTCCCCGCGTTCCCCTGGACGCACACCTCCCGCGTTGGTCCCGTCTCGGTAGACGCACAGTCGGCTTCTTGCTCATTTATTCATTAAGTTGGAGGTCGCACGAGGCAGCGCGTGTATATGGGCCGGTGTGGAACAAGCGTCCGGCGCGTGGGGCTGGTACAGCATCGCACATCAAGTCACCTCTGCTGCGTACGAGGAAGCATCCTCACGGTGTTTCTGCTTGTAGCATTTTAAGACGCTTTTTGTTGTTTTATTAATAACCTGTCAATCATCAATACTTTCAAGAGACTTATNTCACAATAACCTGCTTTGTTTTATATAATATATAATAAATATAATTATATACTATATTAATATTTATATAATATATAGTATAATAAAATGAACATTGGATACAGTAAGATAATACCATAATCAATATACCCTGTTGCTTCTTATTTGGAATGACCCGGGTTAATATGTCGGCTAGCAGATTGACTCTCCTGATATGTGCGTGCAGTCTGCAGCAACCTGCTCACGCTGTTTCGTCGCTCGCGGATTTTTCTACCCTGAAGATGGAGGTGATAAGTTCCTCCGAAACGTCGATTCACACAAGATCCAGAAGACCCATTTTTCGTACCTTATTTTGCGACGCTGACAGTAGCTCAGATTATATAGCGTCGAATGTTAGGATGTTTAATGATTTTGAAGACATTTCAGAGGAAGCTCTTGTAATCATACCGGCATTTGCGTGTGGGGACCAAGAAAAAACATGAAAAACCTTACTCAGAATTTCCGGTGTCTTGGCCGAGATTCCAACCGAGTACTTACGAGTACACGTCTGGAAAATTACCGCTACGGTAACCTGCTCGATATATATAAGCTGCTGACAGTGTCAATAAATATACATAAATAAGCCGACCATATACCATTGGTTATGTATGTTAGTCGCCCGGCCGGAAGTCAAGTAGACTTCCATACTTTGTGCTTTCGTAACGTCCTGTGTGATGAATTGTTGCTCTCACACACCGAAGTTACGCTGAAGATCGAGGAAGCAAATAGGTTATGTAAACTAGTACGACCAAGACAGTGGCAATAATAAGGATTTATGTCTCTCTCATTTGAGTTTATCACTGGGATAGCTGAATCATTACAGTCGAAGGGCGAGGAAAATAAAGCCCGATCGCTGCACCAAATCCCACATTATAGCCCCTGATGTTTACGATACATTTTCAGCTCATGTGGGAGTTGAATATTCTGTGTGCTGCTTCTATAGCAGAAATAAAATTATCAGATATGTAAGCAGTTTACACACTCGCTTAGCATTCGACTCAGCAGTCTGCAGGAATTCAGTGACTGGCAGTCAAGTCGGTACATTTCAAACTAACGAGGTTTCGCGGTTAATGGTTTACTACATACACACACATACATACGATACATTAATATATACATGCAAAAGATCGAGTATTTGAAGTTAGAAGTAAATATTTTATCCTATGTTATAGCCATCAACTAAAAATTCCCCGGCAACTGGCGGTCGCTCGGTCGGTATATTTCTCTTGCGGACTAAAGCCACGGAGATTGTTCTTTTTTATATAGCTGTCAACACAACAAATTAAACGGGAATATCTTCAATGACGATAACAGATGTTGGTATGCATATTACTTATTTAATGTAAGTGTGAATCGCGCTATATGTTTCGACCTATATGTTAGGTCATCATCAGTATCTCTTTATGATCTATAGCTCAAGGGATTAAAATTGATACTCATGATATGGATCCATATGCATGCAACCGATGTCTGTTTTGCAAGCGAATATATTTATAAAGCGAGCATAGATCTATATATTAATATTCTAATACAATTCATTACTAAAAGTAAATGATTTAAAGAACATAAAGTATAAAACATGTAGAAATATAAAAGTATAAATTCCACAATATGTTAGAATGTTGGCTAGTCGTGCTTAGATGTTGTCCAGAACCCTCCACAGTCTTGTGTCGATGTGTTCTTGTTTTGACGGCTATAACATAAGATAAATATCATATACACAACAGGATGCAATCTATTAGAATTAAATTATAAGATATGTCCTTCCTTCCTAACAAAATTCCTAAATAATATTTAGCTGAGCTTGTTTGTTCTTGCCGTATGTATTTGACAGTTCTGGTTGAATGGTGGTTTAACCGCTGTTCGACTAATTTTGGCACATGCTCAGTAAATGATTTCTTTTGTAGTTTTAAATTTTATTTCATTGATGAACAGATATTACGTGCGGGTGGAACAGATGTTACAGTTCTCAATAAATTATAATAATTACTTTCGATTATTAAAGGTAGCAAGTTGGAACTTTCATCGGAGACAGTCCAATTGCAGGAAATGGCGACCTGCCTTATGCGAACTCCAGGTCTCACTGTCCCGGTTGCTAGCACCTGGCAAGGGTACTTTCCCAGGGTTACGTAGCGGTTAGACAGGACTCATTATCCATGGCAAGCAGCCTATGAGAAGGAAACCCTGAATAAAATCGTGGTCCTCCAAGATAGGGAGTTTTCCAACAGGTTGGTAACTTTTTCAAGTAAACAAGAAGTTCTGAGAAGAGCCAGTCGCCTACATTCCTTTGCTACGACATGGATCGCACAGAAAACGACACCTATAACAATTTTTATTGCGTGTGCATTCGTTGCGGTAACGTTTTTACTCAGCCGTTGCCTAGCAACGTTGTGGTGTTACACGTGTAGATAGACAGACTGACGTGAGGGATTTATGAAGTAAACCGTTGAGATGGGTTAGGTGCCATGATGCATGTAAGGATTCTCATAAAGATTGGTTCCGCAATTCAAAAGTTAGGGGGAAGGGGACACAGGCACGCAGACATGCATTATTGTGATCACCTAAGCCTACTTTTATTTTTAAAAAATAAGGAAAGTAGAGTTACTCTGGATCCTTGGGAAGCTACATGCTTGAGGCCGGAACGAGCCCACAAACTTAACCCTTGTGGATTATGATGACTTTAGAGTTGTATTTTTATAACTTTTACGTGATTAAAACGAGGGGAAAGAATTTGATCAGATATTAGATTTTGATGATTCAGTCTGAACAAGAATGTTAAAATGGTACCAAAAACATTCTTTCGTTTTAAACTTCTTATTTCATACTTCACTTATTTCATCTTTATTTTCTTTGTAAGTTTTATTTCATCTTGTATATTTATATGTAACCTGTTCGTATCACCTGTTCAGTTCTTTCTTCATAGTACCTTAATTATGGAGCTTTGCTTCATTTTAACTTCCTTCTCTTTTCTTCGCTGGCTCTACAGCCCCCTTGGGCCCTGGCCTCTGATTTTCAGTTTCATGATCATTTTACAGACGGTAGGACTCCTTGGACGAGTGATCAGCTCGTCGCAAGGCCTCTACCTAAACACATACCAAACATCCATGCCGTGTGTGGGACTCGAACGCAGGATCCCGGCTTCCGCGCGAGCGAAGACAGTACATGCCTTAGGCCGCGCAGCTACCGTGACCGGCATTTCCACTTCCATACGAGAGGATATGTTGCATTTCTCTCGGTCACTCTGAATTCAACACACGCATTAGTCGCCGTAATATGCGACAGCGGGAGTTCAAAACACTAACGACATCTCTTGTTCTTCTGTGTGGTCTAAGAGCCCTGTCTGTGTGGAATATACTGTCCATGTTATTAGAACTTGTTGTCGCATCCTAAATACATGCAGATTTCATACGCGTGGCTTTGCTAACAAGCTTCAGAATGTTTCGGTAAATTTGAAGTAGAAGTAATTAATCTGTATTGCAAACGAGTAGGGTTTCCAAAGTAAATTTGGGTTCACTGGATTCGAACCATTACATAACGAAGCAGAGGTAGTGGGGAGGTCATGAGGCCACTCGGAATAAGGTTAAGCAAGACGAAGCTTCAGTCTAATTGGTAAACGGGGGAACAGGATATGTTGGATGAATGTAGAAGTAGGATTTGTGTGTCTCATGAAGCATAGGTAAAAGCAGTTAGTTAAAGCAACATTATTTTTCACTTCGCCAGAAATTATCTTTGGTTTTTCTAGATCTTACACGTTCGGTAGGACTCCTTGGGCGGGTGATAAGCTCGTCGCAAGGCCTCTACCTGTACACAAACACAGAAAAACGCATACACACAAACTAAACAGCCATGCTCTGAGTGGGATTCGAACCCACGATCCCGGTTTGCAAGCGAGCGAAGACAGTACATGCCTTAGACCGCTCCGCTACCGTGACCGGCGGGTTATTAAATTACTGTTTCAAATTAAAATCGCTTGCTTTATATTCGTGACTGCCTGTTCTGACAGCAATTAACTCTTGCCGGAAGAGGACTTTCTGCGGTAGCTCCAGAATCACAGACACTTCTGTGCTCTTCCTCAAAAACAAGTCTGAATATTCATGGGGCTTAAAGGCAAGCGCTGCCCTCTTGCCTCGATATAATGGCAAGGAAATATTACTGAACTTAATCAATATACGGTATTAGTAGACAATAGGACTTGCGTACGGTCAAAATATTGTGGCATGTAGACCCGTTTTTCGACATTGACCTTGAAATAAACATCTTTAGGACTTCTGTTACTAGAGAGCGCCCCGTAAACACCAACAGATGAATTAGCGGCCTCCGTAGTCTGGGGGTAACGTTCTCACCTCATGACTCAAGGTACGCGGGTTCAAACCCGGCGGAGGTCGTGGAGGGACTTTAGGCCGTGGGTCCCGTGTCGTAGATTTACGGCACGTAAAAGAACCTCATGTCTCTAGGAGACCTCTGAGCAAATTATTAGGTAAAAACTTTCCCGTCCAAATAGTTTCCAATGTCTCTGGTAGATGGGGGAAATATCAAGGTACCGAGGGCCGATCTCGTTGGCTCAACGAGGCTGATAGCACGCACCGTCTACCGGTAGGGTATGGGGACAGTAGAAATTAAAGGGGGACGCACAATGGACCAATGACTGGTCTAAGTGCATGGGGAAACCCACCCCCTCCAATAATAATAATAATAATAACAGAGGAACGATGTTTTCTGTGTGGCCCATGCCTAGATGTTATTAGCAGCACAAGGTAGGAGTTGGACTTAGAGGACCGCTGCGGTTCGGTCATTGTGAGCTATTACTGTTACAAGCTGGCAGCTGAGGCCGAGGAGAGTTTGGGAATCAATAGGAAGCAGTACTTCCGCCTTTGGAAGCCGCTACCAAGCAACGGCGGTGAAGACGTGACTGAGAACAGTAGTCTATATGACAGGAACTGTGAAATGTAGTCACAAGTTATGTGTTGAAATGTTCAGTAAATCCGGTTAAGAATCCAAATTCCGCCTATAGTCACAATATCACGTAATAATATGTATTATATTCTTTCTGTTCACTTTTAAGTATTTAATTTATTTCTCATTTATAAGAGGTGTGTCAGCTACAAGGGTGGGAATAAAAAGAAGATAAAACTGATATGTGAGTGTTAGGGCGGCCGCACACCATCTGCATTAAGACAAGCATCAAAACATGAGAGAAAAGACGCAGTCTTGCTTCATTCGTCAGCATCATGACTCAGACCGGTGTGCGACAGTTTTCATAATCTCATTCGTTTCAGCTGTGCTACCTTCTTTACCTCATGTCGCAGACATCGTGTCTTGACTGTTACATGTCCTGACGCATGCCGGTGTGTGGCCTACCTTAGGGTGAGTTATATCTTCTGGGATATAACGCCCTGCAGTGCGTTGAAAGTCGGCCGACGTTTCGGAGGAACATGGCATCCTACTTTATGGGTTGAAGCTAAGCCTAGCTTGCTGAATGCTTCATGTTGGTATCTTGTTTGATTTACTCTTCAACCGTGTTCCTCTGAAACGTCGGTTGATTTTTAATGAACTACACAACATTATATGGTAGAAGATAGGACTGTTTATAACCACTGTTGTGAGAATCTAAAATTCTACACGTGAATGAATGTTTGCGAGTTCAAGATGGCGTAGGAAAGATACAATTATGTTGGAACGTGGGTTGTGTTGACTGGCTCGAGGCAGCTTGGATTATGTTTTGAGTGAATTGCGGTTATTGGTAATGACACTACGGGCCCCGCAATGTTAGTGCTCAGGAAAAGCCTTAGAAACTTAAGTCTGAATAATGAAGTGAAAGTGACACTGACCTATTTTAGCAAAAATCTGAAGAAGACCATGTTGTACCTACGAATTTGTTCATGGATCAGTGTAACTGAAGCTCGGAATTTACATTTTGGAGACAATTTGTTTTGTTAAAAGCTTTGAGACTTATAAGGATGATTGTTGCTTGCAGAATATCAACTAGTGTGTCTTGAGGGACGAACCATTCTGTAGAGTAGGTCAAGGAGAAGAAATGACATGTCACACCATTTGTTGCTTAAAAAGTGGAAAGTGTAGATGAATTGGGTAAAAAAAGTAAAGCTCTCCCTGTAACAGGTCGTGAAGGCCCATAGGGATGTGAGACGTAGAAGCTTCCACTTTTTCTAGAGAGTCAGCTCACAGATGGTGGTGAGGTCAGTCTTATGCGCCGGCCGTCCTTTATCCCCAGAAGATTCCTGGTAGACATTCCTGTTAGAGGCTGAGTCGACTCCAGGGCTAAGTGCGGTTGGAAGGATTAGGTCAATTGAAGAATCCAATGACTTCATCGGGAGTCGAACTCGCCTAATCTAAATCTCCGTGCCAGAGAGAACTGGAGTCAATTTATTAATGTACATACTCGTAGGTATTCCAATTAATTTGATATTTTAGATGAATTATGACAACTGTCGTAGTAACTAGAGGAAACAAACTGACAAACGGTAGTGCCACATACAACGTTTTTGCTTTTAAGGAACACACCAATATTTGGCAATTTTTAATATATTTTCTCAGAAAAGAACGCAATTGTTTTAGGAGTCTATAAAATATGGAATCCTTTGTTTAGTATATACCGCTTAGTGATATTAACATAGTGAAATGTAAGATGTTATGATGTGCTGAAGATGTGGTTCATATGCGGAGCAAGATATGTCTACAGAATTGTGTTAGGAAACCCCATAAAACATCTACTGTTTGGCAGATTGAGACTGTATAATGTTAAATCAAATCTTAGACGGGTTATGTGGATTGGAGGTGGGTTGAATTTTCTCAGGATCATGTCACATAGTGAACTTTGTAATAAGCTATGTTTATGCTACCAGATAACCAGCACATTTAGATCTTTACATTACTTAATCATGCGACACAAACATTGTAGTGAAATTTCTCATGTCTTTATTCTGATGCAAGTAATATGGTTGTAAAGAAAGGTAAAATTGAAGAAAGCAGTCTTCTGTTATTTGGCACCGTGTATATGTGGTGTTAACCGACGTTTCGGAGGAACGTCGGTTAACACCACATATACACGATGCCAAATCCCAGAAGACTGTTTTCTTCATAGTCACCGCCGTGAAAGCCTCAAATCTTACAAAGGTAAAATTGTCTCTGTGCTTAACTAACTGAGCACTACTCCATGAAGGTGTATGGGGAAGTGGATGTATAGATACATATTTTCTTGATCTCGGCACTAGCTGCAGGTGAGTGGTCAGCTTCACGCTCCAGCCGCTTTACCCCTGGGGAAAGGACCTCCAGTACCTATTGAGTAGGAGGCCGAGTGAACCCTGGAGCGGGTCTCGGGGAAGTGAAGAAGAGAAAATTCTTGACTCTACCGGAACTCGAACTCCGATCCCTCGGTACTCCAGCCCGTAGCCAGTCGCTACATCGACTACGCTCTCCCAGCTCTATATATCGTATCTATTTGATTATGATACAAATTATTTATATTGTTTTATACATAAACGATAGAGCAACGTAATCCTGTTAAGGAATGAAGACAGGTAGATTTTATGGGACGGCGTTCCCGAGTGAACCTATGATTCATCCAACTAGCGCATACATTTCTACACTTTGGAAGACGAAAATACACGTCGCCGTTCCGTGCGACTGTTCTCGTAGTTTTCTACAGCTTTATGATACCAAGAGGCAGCGAATTCTTTCGGAATCCCGAGTCGGAGTTCCTGAACACATCCATAGATTTGACTTTCTAGAGCGCGATCCCATTTCATCTTCACAGTGGTTTATTGTATTAAATTCCAACGTAGCCGTAAACTCGAATCAGTGAGTTTAAGACACAAGACAGAAAGTATTTGCATGCACAAAGTGGATTATGCAATAATAAATTTAAGGTAAGCTACAGGTAAATTTGTTTTTATATTTGAGCACCATTATACCCAGATGACTATGCGGGAATGGTTATATAATTTCACATAATTTTAATCTGGACACTAGATGAAGGCAACTGTCAGTTTCACGCCTCAGAAGATTTATCCCCTGGGAATTATGTCACCGTACCCATTAAACTGGAGACTGCATGGGCCCCAGAGCCCGTCTGAATGTAGTGAGTGTGTACTGCAAAATAGTACTACAACACATGATTGTAATTTACAGAAAGTTTTCTCATAATTATTACAGTAAAATCGTAATGATGCTGCGTGAGATTATGGTAAAGCAGTGCATCTAGAGGCTCTGCACAGAATAGTTTCAGACAAATAAATCTGCCGCTATGTGGGTGTGACAACAGTCTCTGTCGTCAGCTTTTGCCCAAATGCTGATTTAAAAGAGCTTCCTGAGAAATGTATTTTGTACTTTTTGTGTATTGGATGTTATGATAGTACTGCTAAACACGACTGGATTGTGAGTTCCTAGAACCTCCGGTAATATCATCATGTTTTAAATGGAATAAGGCATGGAACCTGTCGCATGTCAAAGTGTTACGTATTCGGGACTAAGTTTATTGTTTCCTTGGCTCTCTTTACATTTCTCAGACCCACTCCGTGTATTAGATACGGCTTCTGATAGGTTATTTTCATTGTTTGATGATCTGTTTGTTTTCTTGTTTGTCAGTATCCGGGAAGTTACCTTGATAAATCCTTTTGTCCTTTCAACACACAATGTACTACTTTATACAACCCTTGTTCCTGTACTCGTGTACCTGCCTATAGTCACAATTATCTTGCCGGTTTAATAGATTCCTTGGCATACTTACAGTTTTANCGATAAATCCTTTTGTCCTTTCAACACACAATGTCCTACTTTATACAACCCTTGTTCCTGTACTCGTGTACCTGCCTATACAAGGTGTGGCAATAAAGAAACCGGATTCATGCTCTAACCCTTTATTAAANACACAGTGCAGTTATAAAGAATAATTAGAAACGTGACATCAAATTCACGGTTCACGATACTATGGAAGCTGTATGAGAACAGATTTTTGTTATCTGACATTAGCGTTATGATCTTGTGTCTTTCTGGCGCAAGAAGTCAATTTCTACTGGACTTCAGAATTTTCTCCGTTCACTACAGCCGATAAATTGTTTTTCAAATATAATGCCACAAGGCTCATTATTTTGTTGTTTTGAAGTCATAAACTCTCAGTTTAAAATTAATTACTTATATGCATGTTTTCTTTCCTTTATAAGTTTTAAAATACTGAAAATGGAGCTAAGGATGCAGAAAACTGATATGTTGACAGCATTTTACGTATAGAAAGACTTTTGGGATATAACGACCTAGAGTCCGTTGAAATCTTTAGACGTTTCGGAGGAACACACCTCCTCCAACTTCTACCCTGAAGATGAAGACAGCGTGTTCAGCGGAACGGTCGGTTTACTTTCAACGGACTACATGGCCTTATATCCCAGAAGACAGAAGTCTTCATAAACGCCAGTGTGAGAGTCTCATATCCTACACTGCCTGAGCTAAGACACCGATACTCGTTTTACGAGACATGCTAAAGTTTGTCTGTCTACAAAAATATTTATTCATTTCGATTGATTCGACACAGGAAACCATCACATTTTGTATTTTAACAGCAGACATATTTTTTTCTTTCATCGAAATATATGTTGAATAGCGTTCCAGATTTCTTGAATTGCGTCTTGATGCAGTCTTAGTCGATGGGTGCCTGGATGTTGTCTCGCGTTGCGAGAGCCTACACATGTTCAGTTCTTTATGGCAGGAACTCTAGGAACTAAACCGGATCTGTGGCTTTTGTACACGAAGAGTTTACTTTCGTTCTTCACAAGGTAACCTGACGGATTTACGAGGGAGAATCAGTAAACAGGTCTCAAAGAGATATAACGCAAATCATGTGATATTGGAACCTGGAAAAAACTTTATTTCCTTATATATACTTCCCAAACATTAATACACTTGTCCCATTGCTTTACAAATGCGCCGAAACCCGCAGCATAGAAGTCTTTTGGCTATTGTGTCAGCCACTTCCGCACCTTCGTTTCAACCTTTACGTCATCAGCGAAACGTTTGCCGCCAAGGTGGTTTCTTTTAGCTGGCCACACAAATGGAAGTCACTAGGGGCCAAGTCCGGGCTGTAAGGCTGATGTTCAAGAAGTTCCCACTGCAGTTCTTGATTTCTCTCCTGGGTTGCTCAGGCTGTAGGGGATCTGGCATAGCCTTTATGAAGCAGTACCCTCTTGGTAGTTGGCATGGACGTTTTCTGCGAATTGCATCACCAAGCTTCGACAGAACTTCACAGTACGATGCAGAATTCATATTTTCAAAACACTTCAGAAAATGGGCTAAGAGTACTCCCTGGGAATTGCATAACCTTCTCAGCTGATGGTGTAACCTTAAACTTCGAGCTTTTTTTGAAGGTCAACTGGGGTGTTTTCCATTGCATTGAAGCACGCTTTGATTCGGATTGGTAGTGATGCACCCATGATTCTTCCCCAGTAACAATCCTGTTACGTATATCTTTTCCTTCGTCTGCATACCGTAAGAGACGTTACAAGGACAGACCCATTTGGTCCATTTCATCTCGATCCATCAATCCTCTGGGCACTCACCTTGCGCACACTTTTCGAAGCTTTAAACGATCATGCATTATGCTGTATGCTAAACCATGGAAAAACCCGGGTGCAGTTGCTACACTGTCTGTCGTTATCCTCCTGTCAACTCGAATCAACTCTTCCACCCGCTGTACAGTTGCTTCTGTCTCAATCTCAACAGGGCGACATGGTCGGGCATCATCTGCAATTTTCGTATGTCGAGAGAATTTCTCTACCCAGTTGTGAACCGCTTTATGCGACAAACACTTCCCACCGTAAACAGGAAATGTATTTGTTTACGAATGACCTTTGCATTGAGTTATTTTGGCCGCAAAAAAGAACTCACAACAGAAAGCTGCTTCTCGGTAATACTCACCTCAAGTACGTTCGCCATTTGACTACTGAAACCAGCCTCTGAACATGCGCATGCGCTTCTGCTACTTATACTGTCATGAAGCAGGACTGTGCTGCTACCTAGTGATACACATAGGAAACCTACTATGTCCATTACAGCTGTCTTACTTCCATTTGTGACCAATTTTCTGACTCCCCATCATAAATTTGAAGATTGCGTTGGCAGTTCGGTGTTGAAAGATTAAACTTCAGTGTAATCTGACGTTTTAAAAGAAAATGCAGTGCAGTGGAAATGTAAGGCAAAGGTAGAAGATAAAGTTATTCATATGCCTAATTTATTAAGCATTACGTCATGAGGACATACGAGGGAGGGGAGGTATAGCTCAACCATTCTTGACCTCCGCTCTAGACGAAGGTGAGTGGCTAGGCCCTTTTTCTTTAATACCCATTCTAATATTATCTTCCTAACTACCTACAAGTCTTCCAAGTGGTCTCTTTCATCTGGCGTTCCATCAAAACCCTGTATGCATTCCTCTTTGCTTCCATGCGTGCCACATTCCGTGCCCATCTCATTCTTCGCTGACCATTCTGGATTAAATTGAAGTCTCCAGAGTCCAATCCGATGCATATCAGGGGTGCCTCAATCAGGGGATTTCTCGGTCTAGCGTTTCGGGCATGAGTCAGCACAATGCCCCAACAAGATCGGGGGCTCAAAATTGAATACGATGGGCGTGACTACCGCGTCCCTTCCTCTCAATACGAATACGTAGGGGCATACCCAAGTATATGTATAAAAGATGCGGTCGGTTTGGTTTATTAGTTACGTAAAAAGAATGACATCCCTAATATTAAACATAGGCATTTTATTCACATTAGGGAGCAGGGATAGCTCAGTCGGTAAAGCGACTAGACTACGGGCTGGAGGACCGAGGAATCAGGGTTCAATTCCTTCAAGGGGAATAATTTCTCGTGCGCAAAGTTCTGGCGGGCTCTGGGGCCCATCCAACCTCCTACCATTGGGTACGATGGCTCTTTTCCATGTGGTAAAGAACTTGGAGCGTTACCCTAGCGGCTGAGGTAACGTAACTAATAAACCAAACCGACCGCATCTTTCATACATATACTTGGGTATGCCCCTACGTATTCGTATTGAGAGGAAGGGGCGCGGTAGTCACGCCCATCGTATTCAATTTTGGGCCCCCGATCTTGTTGGGGCATTGTGCTGACTCATGCCCGAAACGCTAGAGCGAGAAATCCCCTGATTGAGGCACCCCCGATATGCATCGGATTGGACTCTGGAGACTTCAATTTAATCCAGAATGGTCAGCGAAGAATGAGATGGGCACGGGGTGTGGCACCCATGGAAGCAAAGAGGAATGCATACAGGGCTTTGATGGAACGCCAGATGAAAGAGACCACTTGGAAGACTTGTACGTAGTTAGGAAGATAATATTAGAATGGGTATTAAAGAAAAAGGTGCAGGTGGTATGGACCGGATTGGTCTGGCTCAGGATAAGGGCCCATTGGAGGGCTCTTGTGAACACGGTAATGAATCTTCGAGTTCCATAAAATGCTGGGAAATTTTTGAGCAGCCGAGTGACTGACAGCTTTTAAGTAAGTACTCATCTCCATAGAGTTAGTTATCTAGTTGCAGTAACCTTTATTACTTACTGCTTGGTTAGAATACGAATTGGTGGAAATATATTTTTCCCACGAAAGAGCGGAGTTATGAGCAACTGGAGTGCCTGCCCACTTTGCGGTGACTAAGTGATGGTCCCTCTATAAATGGAGTGGGATATTGAACTAAGAGGATTCATTCCATTAAAATTAATTGGGCGACCTAGCAGCGTGACCTTTGCTTGGTCACGGAGCACTGTGTACGTGCGTAACCAAGTACTCGCAACGCCGCTCAGCTTCTGCCTGGAGCTTCTCTGACATTTGCATCGATTTTATGTTCCCGGGCTGGGTGTGTGGGCGGACTGTGAGGTTTGAGGACACCATACTTCTATTCCTCTTATTAAAAGCATTGTAGGTCACGAGCAAATACAGTTAACCTGGAAAAGTGTACATATTTTCTAAATACGTTTCTTGCAACTGTTCGTACCTGATTAGCCTCGCTGTTTCATTTTTATTCTTCTTCTTCTAGCTTTCGTATTAGGCCCTCTGCACTGTTCCACATAACAATTAGTCTGTAAATATGGATCTCGTAGACAGTTGGTTGGGCTCCTTGGGCGTGGGATCAGCCCTGTCGCTAGGCTGCTACTTAAACAGGACAACACAAACGCAGAAGAAACGCGGACAGTCATCCATGTCTGAAATGGAATTCGAAACCACGATTGCAGTGTTTGAGGGGACGATGTTTCATGCCTTAGACCGCTGGCCACTGTGATAGGCCGATGCTATTTTCAAGCGATGCAAATCTTGTAGCATGACAAGTTACACTTAGTATGAAGAATACGGTATTATTTGTTGTGACTCCGTGTAGTTTGGTAGAGTGACACCTCGGATGAATCCGATGCCATTTTCAAGCGATGCAAATCTTGTAGCATGACAAGTTACACTTAGTATGAAGAATACGGTATTATTTGTTGTGACTCCGTGTAGTTTGGTATAGTGACACCTCGGTTGAATCTGAAGTATCCTTCTTCAGTATTTCCCCCGTAACTCATATTTGAGCACAGCTGATATTTTTCTTAGTTTATTTTATTTGTATTTGCGTATTTTCATTCATGTTTTTCCACCCTTGGCACCTCCCTCACAAAGTAGCCCTCGGAGGGGCAAGTTTCTCTCACTTCATTTCTTCACCCGGAATCTCCTACTTCAAGGCGTTTATCTATATTTTTGTACTTTGCTTTTCTTGTTTTATTTTTATGTATTACGCACTTTTCCTTCGGCACGCGGTAACGTAGTTGGTTGAAGCATTATGCTACAAGCCGGAATGTCGCGGGTTCGAGTCCCGATGCCGTGGATTTTTTTCAATTTACCTAATTCTTCCTTCCGCACTATATGCAACTGAGGTCGACACAGCCTCTAACAGAAATGAGTACCAGGAATCTTCCTGGAAGGGAGGTTAAGGGCGGCCGGCGAGTAATGCTAACAACCATACAGCCATCTGTGAGCCGACTGTCTAGAAATTGTGGCAAACTCTACGTCTGACAACCCTATGGGCCTTCACGGCCTGTTACCTTTACCCATTTTCGTTTCTCATATACTTCCTCAATTTTTCTGCTTTCGTATCTACCCTTACAAGACACCCATTTTTAATTTAACAGATTCCTATGGCTCGCTCATATCCGAAGTCCCGGTTCTCTCTTTCTTATATTCATAGCGTTTTTCCAGCGCTGCTTACTCGTTTACCAAGAAGATGGAAGCAGCATGTTCCTCCGAATCATTGCTGCCTACCTATCGAACTCAACATCGTTAGCATCCACAAGACCTTAATCATCGTCATTATCACCGTCTTCTACCTTGACATTAGGCTGCTTGGCCTGTTTCTGTTAAGTGTTCCTTCTGAAATTGTGTATCTTACAGACAGTTGGTAGGACTCTTTGGACTGGTGATCACCCCGTCACAAGGCCGCTACCTTCACACGATAACACAATCACAGAGAAAACGCAGGAAGATTTTCATGCCTCGAGTGCAATTCGAACCCACGATCCCACTGTTTGAGCGAGCGAAGGCATTCCATGCCCTATACCACACGACCATTATTATCGGCGGCTTCAGTCTTCATATTGTCACGTATTTCGCTAACTAAGATGCGGGTTTGGATTGGTGAATCAGTTTATTGGATCATCACTAGTTGTAACTACAATTAGTTCTTACAAGATTACTGTAACTATAGCCCACGTAACGTCTTCTGACCACACGGCTGTTCCCTTGGAACTTCTGAAATCGGAACTGAAGTCGATTCCTATTCCGATATTTCTCATATCATCTCGGCACGGACCACGCACAGAAAACACAGCTCTGTTGTTGTGTTTCGCAGACCACACAGAAAACAAGTCACATGACAACTATCTCGCCAATCCATTGCCTCGCTGACTGTTGCCGAGCAACGAGCTACAAACATTCGTCCTATTTTTGCGTGACCTTAAACGAGGTGTTTATCGCGCTGTTGCTTAGCTATACACGTTGCAATATTTTTATTAAACGCGCAGTTTTGTAGATTGAAATTTTAAGTACATCTCTATGAAAAAACTTCTTTTTACTCGTGCAGTGTTATTTTCCTTATTGTGGGCATCCACGCTATCACAGCCCATACGAGTGGACTTGGTCTCTTAGCGACGTTGCTTACCCGTGCAGCAAGTCTCTTGTGATTTTTTCTATATGCCTTTTCCCTTTTCATCATCACCTCTGTTAAAGACAGAACTTTCTATTGGATTTAAGGCTCTCATGCCTGAGTCCCCCACAACGTTTCGGAGGAACATTTCATCTCAGTCTTCAGGCTTGAAGAGTAAGGCAAGCAAAAATACAGGAGAAGCAGGCAAGCTGAAGTAACCACCTGCTTATGCTGTATTTTTGCCTGGCTTACTCTTCTTCGACCCTGAAGATGGATGCGACACGTTACACGGCGTTATAGCTCAGAATATACGTATAATTCTTCAAAGATAATATAAATGAATTTTTCGCATGTGATAAATTCGTAGACACCTAACGTTTCTTGCGACAGACAATATGAGACGTCGATGTTGGGGATGCTTTGTATTCAGTAGGTTCCCAGTTTCAATCCAGGCAGAAAGAGCCTTCAGTCTTAAGATTTCTCGCGTTTTTACTAAATCCCTCCAGGCCATTACCGGGGTAACATCTCAGCATCCACCCCGCAGTATCATTCATAAATCATCAATAATATTCTCAGAAATGGGCAGAAAACAGCCTGAGGATGTCTGAGAACAAAATATATAAACTGCAGAGTAGGATACATGGGCATATGAGGAGGGAAGAGGGGAAGTTTTGTGGAGGAAATTACGCTGTAAAATTCTTTGTAAGTTGTGCTCTTCGCCGCATTTGACTAGGTTGATCTAATAATGAAGGATGATTTTGGCGGGGCGTATAGCACGCATTGGAGAGAAGAAGAATGCAAACAGACTTTTAATTGAGATACCTGAGTGGTGGAGACCACTTGGGAAATTTTTGGCTTATAGTGTGGATTGGATTCATCTAGCTCAGAATATGCTTCGTGACAGGCTCTTATAAGCACTGCATTATTTTATTATTATTATTCTTAGTGGGGTGAGACTGAGTCCACTTGTTACTGCGGCCACAACTGGCCCATTGTACCACCCCGGACGATAGATGATGGTCATTGAGGAGCAATTGATGGAATGAAGATTGACAAGGGAAACCGAAGTACTCGGAGAAAACCTGCACTGGTGCCACTTTGTACACCACAAATCCCACATGACCTGACTCGGGCTCGAACCCGGGCCACCCGCGGTGGGAAGCCAGAGAATAACCGCTTGAGCTATGGCACGGCCTATAAACACTGTAACAAAGCCTCAAGTTTTATAAGAGGTGACGAATTTTTTGTCAGCTGAGTTACGGTCAGTTTCTTATACCACTTAAGTACTGTAATGAGTCTTCAGGTTTTATAGCAGGAGGCGAATTTATCAGTGTCTCAGAATACTTTTCTCCGCGTAGTCTGTTTGCGTTGCCTAACCGATGTGTTTGACAAGCGTGTTTAAATAAATCATTAATGAATGTTCCGTAATATAATATTAAATTGCAGCATCCTGTTGTACTGCGTAGATCTGACTTTGCGTTCCGCTTTTGTTTCCCGTATATGGCCAACGTCGGTTCATACGTATTCTCTGCCGTTTTCCCCTCACTGTCACTACATGTTCCGGGCTAACTGGCCATCGTCAGGCGTACAGGTTGTTGTGATGAAGGAATCTGCCGCCCACTGAAATGCAGAACAGAATTACAGTGAGCAGCAGTCTTTAAGAATGCTGGTGAAGTATATTTCACAAACCATGACATACAATAATTTAATTGAAATATCGTGGATGTGTCTTACGTATTTTGAGTTTTTCTTGTGAAAATTTCAAAGTGTGTAGTACACGCCCAGGACGCTTCAGTTAAATAATTTTATAACGAGAAATATTTTGCTTTTTTTTTAATTTTCTTAATTCGCTTAGTGAGGGGGTGGAGTCCAGCTGTGTCTACTCGGCACGGAGGCCACTGATTGGCCTATTGTAGCCTGCCCCGGGTGATTATAATGATGGAGAATTTGATGGAATGAAGATTGGTAGGGGAAACCGAAGTACTCGGAGAAAACCCGCCCCAGCGCCACTTTGTTCACCTCAGATCCCACTTGACCAGACCGGGGATCGAACCCGGGCAGCGCGGCTAATATTTTGCCTTAGTATCTACTTACTTGTATCAGCCTTATTATTTTTCTCATGTTTTAGGTCTTTCCTTTCTTTGTTAGTGTGGTTATTAATTCCGTATTTTGGTACGAAAATGGAAGAACGTAATAGGACATGTACGTTTTGAAGACAATGCCTAGAGGAACAAACATATAAGTCCGGAAACAATTTTACATATACATTTCTGGTAATGAAATATTAACCACAAACAAACAGAATTATTATAAAAATGTGTTTTAACACGTACACAATACATTATTATTTACCAGTTAACCAACTATGATCCAGGTGCCACTGAAGATGGCCTAACAAGCTAAAATACGCCTGAAAACGAAGTTTTGAGAAGTGTTGTGATAAAGTGTAAGTTGGCAGTTTATAGAAATGAAGTGTTTATAGTACAGTGTTAGAAATTCGACAATTTTCACGAAGATTTCTACCTTGTGATCAGTTCAGGATAGCCTGAAGCAGTTCGTCATCGAGAATTATTACCCACCCCTGAAGTAATGGATTGAAATTTGCTGCTCGAAGCTTCTCCATATGTTAGATGGGTTCGTATACTAATGCAATGTTCGAAATCGCGATGCGCTGGTGACACGTGTATGAGAGGGGTCAATATCGCGGCAGAGACCGTGACAGTGAAAGAGGAAGTTTGGACGGCAGCTCCGTGAAACTGAGACGCGTATAATTTGTTTTATGGCTTGGGGTCAGTGACATTTATATTCCATTGCTGCCTGGTAACACAGAAGACGAGTCCAGCCCTGTTTCTTTGGATTTAAGTACATTGTCTGCTTCCTGGAACGCGATACACAGAATGTATCTCCTCGTATCTTTCCTTTCTGCAGAGCCATCGGACCGCTTCACTCCGTATTTTATTTCTCTGCTTCAGTATATAAGTCAGTCATTTTGAAAAAACCCTTCGCAACACGTGAGTTTAGTATTGTCAGACATCGTCTCGTAAGACTTATTTTTTCTGACGGTAACTATAAAGATCACGTCGTATTAGACGTGACGCCGTGTAGTCCGGCACATTAATTTATTTCGGTACATTTATATAGACTGCGAAATTGAACTGTACAATGTTTCATATTCTTGTAGCCGTAACAAAAATACCAGTTCGAATTTTCTTTTGTCAAGGTGGGCGAACTGTTGGATATCACAAAAACAAACGTTTATCATGGGAACTGAATGAAACCCTGTGAAATGTGTTAGAAGATGATACACAGAATTGCCACTTGTACATTCTAAAGTGTTCTGACGATGGTGGATAGCACTCGGAGATGGCTGCGTTTTTGGATCTTTGTCCATCTTCCGGTGTTCCAAAAAACACTCGAAGAAACGCTTCGGAAACTGAATTCGTTTCCGTCCTCAGGTGGTGACAGACACCTACTCTGTTGGGTCTGTTAGAAATAGCTGACCTCAATCATTCTCCAGTGATTTAGGTTGAGACAACCCAATAGAGTAGGTGTCTCCCCCCATCTGAGGACGGAAACGCATCCATTTTCCGAAACGTTTTTTTTTTGGAATATCAGACGATGGACAAAGTAAAAAAAAATAACAATCCCTAGAATTTCCACTGTACTGTAGCTGAAAAACTATTACATCACATTTCTGATGGACTAAAAGGGAAGGAATACTTAAGTTTCGAATTCTGCACGTCACGAAAATGAGACAAATGCATTATAGCTATTTTAATATATTCGGTTCCATATTTTTAGTAATATTAGTATTGCCCAATTTTAGTGACAACTATTTAAGAAAGTGATTAATTATTTTAATGCATGAATTACAAACGAATAAACTCGATATTATGTACGATGTCTTATTACGTACGTCACTTAATAATAAAGTGATGCTATGCTTGTACATGTATTTATTATATAAGCATGCTTACAGTTAATATATAGGGTCAAGCTGTAATATGATTAGTGAAATACAACAAATTGGAACGAAAATAGAAGTGGCCGTTCAGATACTATTTACGCATTTACCTTGAGACACTGAGGAAAACTGCGAATAACGACAGTCTGACAGCAGGTCTTCGGGCCGAGAGTTGAACTCGATACCTCCAGAATTCCAAACAGCATTACGTACTTCACCGCGATATTCGTGAATAAAATGAAGTTACGTAAATGAAGAAGGTGCTATTTTGAATTTTACTAATCTCGGAGAGGCAATGAAAGTACATAAAATTTGCTGTTTTTTTTTCAGTAGGCCTTGAATGTTATGTGCAGCCAAGAGTAACTGTTGTCATGTTTACGTCGACATAGGTCTTCATATTTCGAACATCGCTAACGTTACTACGTGACGTAAACACAATATAACACAGTATGACAGAATATAAAGCCCTTGATGTATTCTACATTCTTTTCCATTTGTTCAGTTGTGCTAGTTACCTCAAAACAACATGATGAGTTCGGTTCTGACGTTCATTTCACAAACACTACAGAATGGGTTCGTTATGACTGTTCCACATTCAATTTTCCAACTTTCATTATAGCACCACCTTTCCTCTGACATTTACCTACAAACCCAATTGAATTTCGCTGTAATTTCCTGGTATTCATGTCACGTTGAGAACGATGTTTCCGGCATCAGTCGGACAGATCCTAAGTCTGTGGTGTGTGTGTGTGTGTGTATGCGTGTGTGTGGGTGACGTAGTAGATGTAAGATGTTTGCTTGAAATGTAATTTGGCTAGTGTGACAAACTCGTTTCCTGGTTGGTGGTTATTGTAGATTATTTATAAATAAAGGTTGTTATTTCAAACGGCCGGTCACGGTAACCGAGCGGTCTAAGGCATGTACTGGCTTCGCTCGCTTGGAAACCGGGATCGTGGGTTCGAATCCCACTCACGGCATGGATGTTTAGTTTGTGTGTGTGCGTTTTTCTGTGTTTGTGTACAGGTAGAGGCCTTGCGACGAGCTGATCACCCGTCCAAGGAGTCCTACCGAACGTGTAAGATCTAGAAAAACCGAAGTGATCGAAAAAGTTCATGGAGGTAGGCCTAGGCCCACTGGGGCTGTAGTGCCAAGGAAAGAAAAATTAAAACAAGATATACCGTAGGGTACACGTAATTGCGTGAATGTATGCATGTCACTGTGGAAGTGAGAATGAGACTATATATTGTCACTTGTTTGTGTGACTCTCCACGGGTTTTGGGATTGGATATTGGATTTATTGACCTCTTTAACAAAACTCGTAATTCCACTTAATTATGGCGCCATCACCAATTTCCACACACTTTACAAATCACTAAAGGCGCGTCCACATTACTCGTGCTTGTGCTCGTCGGGAGACCCGTCTGGCTTTTACTTTTACTTCGTCCACACTACTTCAGTTGCTCGCCAGGCTTCGGCGCGTGAGGATCCGTATATTTACTCGTAGTGTGTATAGGCTGTAGTCGTATTTTAATTTACTGACTATAGTTTTTAAATTAAAAATTTGCTTGTTTCGTGACTTGTCATATCGCCCACATTATTCGCGAGTATAGCGAGTCACACGAGAACGAGCACGAGTAATGTGGAAGCGCCTTAACGTACACGCTAAGTCTTTTCCACCCCGCAGTGTCTTATTTAGTAATTGCCTGGTAACGGCTGTAACAATGGCTATTCCTCTACACGTAATGCTCAGGTCCTCTCAGAATGGCGGCTCGCTTCCAGATGTCTGCCTTCCTTACATCTGACTCGCGGCCAATTCACGTCAACCTCCTAGTCTTCTCTTCATCGACTGACCTTGTCCCTTGCTTATAACATCTTGGCACCGACCACGTAAAAAACATAGTTCATCTGTTGCATTAGTATCCGTTACCGCAAGAACCTGTATACCGATCCGTCCTCTGGCATCGGCTGTATATTCTTGCTTACTAAGAATATGTTCTGTAGCAACGAACGACGACTCCGTTGTCTGTTTCATTGCCATTGCCTAGAAACGAATGTTGTTCAGAGCCGTTCGCTAGCAACGGCTGTTTCTCTGGCTTCACAGTTCTTGCTTTGAGCAAATATGCTACAATGTGATACGTGTTATTACTGAAAAATAAGTCTGTTCATTGAGAAATGGAACATTGAAATATTAGGATTATTTGTTAACAGCAGTAAGAATCTTTGACGCGGTTCTTATATTCAGGAGGTTCTTTCTTTCATTTTCAGCCCCTCCAGGCTAGTGTCATTGGTAACCTGCTCGGTAACTATTGTGGCAGAACCCAGTGGTTAAACATCTCTACCGCGGAAGGCTACCATTGAACAGATCCTGAGCACGTTTCATCCAAGCCTAGCCTCACAACTTATGTCCTTAAAATTCATGTTAGTGGTGTTACTCCATATCCATCTAGAACATTCATTCATCAGTAATCTGTCAGACGACAGGTCCACAGTCTCTTCCAAAACAGTTCCTCCACTTAATGCGATCTTCTGTTTTTGGAAAGAGACTATCCAGGAAAAGTGATAATGTGGTAGTTTTTCCATTTGCTTTCCACATCGCAGTACAGCAGCCGTTCAAACCACTCTGGTCACGCCTGTTGCTATACGAACTTGAACCATCTCGAGCATCATTTGCTCTGTGCTTCAAGTCGCTGCTGATGACTCTGCTTCCGGCATCAGTTTTTGGTGTCTCTCTTCGTCTGATGCCTACCCTTTGACCTGTCCAGCAAGGGAGGCCCTGCCAGTAGCTACGCTACCGCTGGTATAGCTCTCAGGGTCCTTGGCATACTCAAACCCCCTCACCACGATAAGGTGGAGACACCAACGAGGGGGATCCATCTAGAACATGAAAGTCGAATTTATTAGACAGGTTTACCAACCCTACGTCTGTAATACATTCCTTCTTGTTCCTTTCTATCTAGTTGTCGAGCGCAATGTAGTCTGCCTGACTTCACTGCCTCACAACACTAGTTGTCCGGTATAAATCAGTAAGACTTTTGTTATGTTATATAATGACTTTTTTATTGCTACGGGGCTCGGAGACTTCAAAGTAGGAGGGCAAATTATTCAAACTGTGAAATATGTAGATGACCTTGTGTTAATGGCTAAGGAAGAAACTGTGCTACAGGGCATGATTGATAGACTAATTGAAATTGGAAGGTGCTATGGCATGGAAATGAATGTGGAGAAAACAAAAGTAATGAAAATTTCGAGACAACCAACCCCAGTCACAATAAAGATAGACCAAAAACAACTGGAGAATGTGAAATGTTTTAAATATTTGGGTAGCTTGTTAACAGATGATGGAAGGTGTACTTGTGAAATTAAATCCAGGATTGCCATGGCAAAAGCTGCATTTAGCAAGAAGAAGAATCTTTTTACCAGCAAATTGGACTTAAATTTGAGGAAGAAACTAGTGAAATGCTACATTTGGAGCATAGCTCTGTATGGGGCTGAAACATGGACACTTAGGGCAGTAGATCAGAAACATCTGGAAAGTTTCGAAATGTGGTGTTGGATGGAGAAGATCAGTTGGACCGATTATGTGAGAAATGAAGAAGAAGAAGTGTTAATTAGAGTCAGTGAGCAGAGGAATATCCTACATGAAATAAGAAAACGGAAGGCTAATTGGATTGGTCATGTTTTACGCAGAAACTGCCTTCTAAAAGAAGTTATCGAAGGAAAGATAGATGGGCGGATAGAAGTGCCAAGAAGACGTAAGAAGATGCTGGATGACCTTGGGAACAGAAGAGAATACTGTCATTTGAAGGAGAAAGCTCTAGATCGCATTAAGTGGAGGAATTATTTTGGAAGAGACTGTGGACCTGTCGTCTTTGACAGATTACTGATGATGATGACTGGGATGGGACTAAGTCCCTTGCACTGCGGCCACTTCTGGCCTATTGTACCAGCCCCAGATGATAGGTGAGGGTGATTGTGGAGCAATTGGTGGAATGAAGATTGGCAGGGGAAACCGAAGTATTTGGAGAAAACCTGCCCCAGCGCCACTTTGCCCACCACAAATCCCACTTGACCAGACCCGGGCTCGAACCCGGGCCGCCGCGGCGGGAAGCCAGCGACTAACCGCTTGAGCTATGGTGCGGCCATATAATGACTTACTCATTTCACTTTTTTTCGATCCAAATATTTGCCGGAGCACCTTGCTTTCAGACTTATTTAATTCATGTCCTTCCCTTAGAGTAAGATACCATGCGTGTTTTCTTTTTGTCACTGGCTCTACAGCCCCCTTGCGCCCTGGCCTCTGATTTTCGGTTTCATGATCATTTTGGAGACGGTAGAACTCCTTGGACGAGTGATCAGCTCGTCGCAAGGCCTCTACCTAAACACAGTATAAACACATACACCAAACATACGTGCCTTATGTGGGATTCGAACCCAGGATCCTGGCTTTCGAGCGAGCGAAGACAGTACCTGCCTTAGACCGCTCGGCTACCGTGACCTGCAGATACCATGTGTAGCTTAGGCTTTCGGCACAGAATGTGACCTGAAGAGAGGACTCTTCATAATCACCGATGTGAGAGCCTTCAATATTACATACCCTGGTCTTTCCAAATTTAATGTCAGTCTTTCTTCTGAGCAAAGTTCGTAAAACGGACATCCCTTTCACAAGTTCCATGAAATTTGGTATGCTGGCATTGCTGTAAATTTGTATTCAGAACATGGAGAGTTCGAATTCGACCGGTTTGTCGCTGATACCGATTCAGAGTTTTCGTGATGTCCTTCATTAATTCCGATAAATGCCTCGATGGTACCTTGAAATAGCGCATGAACTCCTTCCAAATAATTACTGATTTTCTTCTAACCTCATACCTCACTGTAGGACACGTATAACATCTGCAATTCAGACAGTGTCATTAAAGAACAGGAAAATTACGCGCCTTATCAATTATTATACCTGCACAGTTTGTTCCGCCTTGTTCGCACTTTGGAGCATAGGGCCGTTTTCTCAGTTTTATGTCATTTTTACAGACGGTAGGACTCCTTGGACGGGTGATCAGCTCACAGGACAACACAAACGCAGAAAAAACGCATACACACACCAAACATCCATGCTTTGTGTGGGATTCGAACCCACGATCCCGGCTTCCGAGCGAGTGAAGACAGTTCATGCCTTAGACCGCTCGGCACACAGTTTAATGAAGAGAAATTGCAGCAGATGTATTGGAAGCAAAGATTATGCAGTGTAACAATCACATCTGCTCTCACATCACATTGTCACCTGAGCGCAGTAGTGTACTGTGTCCATCAACATCAATTTTCAGGAAAATGTATTTTAAGTTAGGGTATCTACTGCAGTTTAAACATGACACAGAACAGAGCACAGGAAATCTCACGCTTGCAAGTAAGGTCAACGTGATTGTAGTTCAACAAAGCACGGAGAATCAGAAAATTGCGTTACCTCCCTCTCGCCCCAAAGTGGAGATAGAAAATTCCGGTACTGAATCGACGACTTGTGTACTTCCTGTAAGGAGTGAACGGCCGGCAGATCCATGAATTTCGTTAATATTGCTTGTAGAAATATTTATGCCATCGAAATCATGGAAGCGCACAATCACATAAAATTCGCCGTGTGTACCATTATCAGTTGCCGTATATTATTATTATTATTTATTTATTTATTTTAACTGAATATTGGTTTTTACCAGGGTGGCAGTGGTACTGCAATAAGACACAACACACAAATAGCACACATCACACAAAATAACACCACGCTCAAACAAAACAGCACACAAAACTACACAAGCAATAAAGGACACACTACACACAATGAATACAATGCAAATACAATTACAACTACAACATAGTATTTATCGCTTCACAACTCTGAGTAAACAAGCCGTGCAGATTTGTACGAACTAATTTCGGTATCCGTGAGTTTAATTTTCTGTTATATTTATCTATGGCTTTACAGGCCGTACGGCCCTTCGCCGCTTTTTTAGTTTCTCAATCCAAACATAGTTGGTAGGACTCCTTGGACAGGGGATCAGCCCTTCACAAGGCCGCTACCTACACGCAGACCAATACACACAGAATAAGCGCACACAGGCATTCATGCCTCGAGTGGGATTGGAACCTACGATGCCAATGTTCGAGCGGACGAAGACGGTTCGTGCCTCACACCGCGCGGCGACTGTGATCGGTAAGTTTCTGTTATAGAGCGCAACATTTCTTCCAATATTTTTTTTTTCCTACGAAATGTTACTGGTTTATTTGGGAGAGGTAAGAGTGGAAGTAGGCGTTCTGAAGGGAAGCGCAACTGAGTGGCAGAGTTTCATTTTATTCTGAAATTGAAGCTATGGACATGCGTTTTCGTACTTGTGTAGTTCAATTTAATGCATACATACACATTACGAAGAGCTTATATTCATCTGTAAATTCTATGGTAAATGCATTTCTTTAAACCGTAGTAGACACGGAAAGTGTAAACCCATCAAAATTATAACGGCGCCTATGTATGGATAGGAGGTGCGGCGCCTGGTGAAGTGATGGCGTCGACGTCGCTTTGGTGCTATTATTCTACCTCACTTGACATGTGTTTAACAAAACGAAGGCTCTTGGAAAATTCCATATGAATATTATTCAAATGGCGCCTGCATACTTTGAACGTTTGTCATTATGTGTGAAAAGTGAAGCAGCAACAGACTCTTGGTCCGAGCAGAGCTTGCTAATATTCTACCAGACATGACCGAGTTGTTCTGACCTGAACAGAGGCAATCAGTGATCTCGAGTGATAGATCCTGGAGTGTATACTCAACATCTGACCAACATCTGGCAAATAACTAATTCCATGGAGCAGAGGCCTAATTTTCGCTCAGTTGGTGAGAAGCTTTCTTGCCTCTAATGGAACTCGAAAGTTTTAGTACCGCCTTCACAAAATCCCACCATGCCGTGACTTCAGGAGACATATTTAATGTGCAAACGGCAGAATTGGAATATACTCCATATTGTAACAAAGAAATCTCAGTGACATTTTTGTAGTTTATCAAGCTCACTTATGGCTTGTATGTAACGCAGAAGTTTTGAGATAAAACGAACAAAACTGACATTTAGGTAGCGTAATAATGCACAGTGTCGAATGTAGTAAAATCTGTGACACGTTTACGGGATATTTGAGAAAGTCCATTTATGACCTTTTGTACAGTTACACTTTGTATTCTGCCAATATAGCTAAAAATAATAATTGCCGACTAACGTTATGAAAAGCCCTTTGATGTCGAATTTCACCAAAATATTAATAGCGGTTTTTAATATCCAATGAAAATTGATTTATGATTCTGTTTAACGTAGGCTTTTCAATCAGACAGTATAACTAAAAATCAAAGTGGCCTACAAACGTTGCACAGATATCTCAAATCGAATTTAATCAAATGTGATTAGCAGTTTGTATGTAGTATACGAGGGAGAGTCAGCAAGTAGGACACAAATACAAGTATCTATAAAACGTAAAACATATGATATTCGAACCTACAAGAAACATTTATTTCTCAGCATATCCAGCAACCTTGATACACTTATCCTATTGCTTTACCATTGCGTCGAAACCCGCAGCATAGAAGTCTTTTGATTGTTGTCTCAGCAACTTCCGCTCCTGCGTTTCAACTTCTTCATCAGCGAAATATTTACCACCCATCTATGAACCTCTTTACGCAACAAACACCGCCCATCGTAAACATTTCTTTATGAATGTACTTTGTATTGAGTCCTTTTCTACACAGAAAAGCACAACAGGACGCTGCTGTTCGGTAGAACACTCCTCAAACACGGTCATCATTTTGACTACTGAAACCAGTCTCTTCACATGCGCATGCGCATGCGCATCTGCTGCCTAGACTGTCATGAAGCTGGACTATTTTGCTGCTCATTGATACACATAGAAAGACAATTACATCGGCCGCGCCGTAGCTCAAGCGGTTAGTCGCTGGCTTCCCACCGCGGCGGCCCGGGTTCGATCCCGGGTCTGGTCAAGTGGAATTTGTGGTGGACAAAGTGGCGCTGGGGCAGGTTTTCTCCGAGTACTTCAGTTTCCCCTGCCAATCTTCATTCCACCAATTGCTCCACAATCACCCTCACCTATCATCTGGGGCTGCTACAATAGGCCAGAAGTGGCCGCAGTACAAGGGACTTAGTCCCGCCCCACTGGCAATAAAAGAAAAGACGATTACGTCCACTACAGCTGCTTTACTTTCATTTCTGACGTAACTTAATTAATTACTTCATGCAGAGTATTTTTTTCAGAGATTAATATAGCTGGAAAACGGAATTTCTCGACAGTGTTCAGTAAGATTCTCGAATGGAAACGTTAAATAGAATCTTTCAAGTGATTTTGGCTTCTATACTAGGTGAGGACAGCGGTGACATTCACATAAGTAATTTCTCTTACTTTGCATATGCATTGAAGACTATTCTACGAGGAAAAGAACTGGTCCTTACAAGCATTGATCTCGAGATTTTGACGGATTTACATGTTTTCAGGGAATTTAATAGGCTCTTTGAAATTTGTGAACGAGCCTAAAAAGTAAAGAAAAACACCGGCATAGAAATTCAAAACAGTGGACGCATTAAGAAGCACTTGCACAGATACTTGTCAGAAATTGCCTGCGGTTTATGAAATATACAGAATTCTTATGGGCAGCTTCATATAAATCGCAGAACACTGAATTCAAATGAAATGTAAACTCTTGGGTATTCGTAGTAGAACTGGGGAGACTCACTACATCAGAAGTTTGTAGAAAAGACAATCAAGCATAACTGTGCTATACTCATTACTAATATTGAGTTTAAACGCAAAGTCGTGTATATTTTGACCATCCATACATAATTAATCTTATTGACCTCCGTTATCCTATTACATAACGTGTTTTTTCATCCGTCCGCCTGCTAATATGAAGGACTATTTACACGCTGTCTGGAAACGTCATTGAAATGCCACCGGGCAGTTTGCTTTACACTGTCATTTGGTTCAATGAGCGGTGATTGATCGTAGATTGAGAGTCATTCTGAAATAGATACGGGAGTCGGTTTGCGTGGGACGGACCCTGATTAAAGCAGTATGCATGTGCAGACCTGGAAATAAAGAAACAACATCAATATTTGAAAACTTTTCTGTGCTTTTTTAATCATTCATGAAGAGAAATATTTACATTTTTATCCATAAGTTAGCTTTCAGTTTTCATTGGGTTAACCCTGTAAATACCACTTTTGTTCTAAATAATTTATAGAAATTCAGTTCGTACCTCACAGGAAACACATTAAATCTCCACTACAAAGATCAGTTGGTTAATGTTGACTAGGAATAAAATACGAAACGCACAAATACACTCTGTGGGTACAATGCAGAGTTTTGTTGAGTTAAAGCGGCCGGTACACACAGAACCAGTCACTTTGTAAGGTTAAACACTCCATTTCATATAATTACAGGCCGTAAAAGCGATAGGCCGGTCACGGTAGCCGAGCGGTCTAAGGCATGTACTGTCTTCGCTCGCTCGGAAGCCGGGATCGTGGGTTCGAATCCCACTCAGGGCATGGATGTTTAGTTTGTGTGTGTGCGTTTTTCTGTGTTTGTGTACAGGTAGAGGCCTTGCGACGAGGTGATCACCCGCCCAAGGAGTCCTACCGTATGTCTAAGATCTAGAAAAACCGAAGTGAACGGAGAAGTTCATGGAGGTAGGCCTAGGCCCACTGGGGCTGTAGTGCCAAGGAAAAAAAAACGATAGATGTTTCTGGGTGCCACTCAGCCCGCTATCCAATGGGTACCAGAGACTTTTCCCCAGGAGATAAACAGCCAGGGAAAGAAGCTGACAGCTCAAATGGTACTTAATTAGAGGCTGGGATGAATTCACCTGACCTTTAAAAGCGATAGAACATTGCTAATCAATGTTATGTGTTTATTTCTTAGGTTAGGTAAGCCTATTCGAAGCAACTGAGACTTATGCAATACTAGGGGCTTCATTTATTCACATTGCATTCGTAACACAGTAACATCCATTGCAGACAAAGTAAAAAATTCATTTTCCAAGATCTTCAGAATCGTCACTCAGTATGAAAATGACTGTAGCGATCTATATACAGGGATCCACCTGTTGGCAGAATTAATATTGCCCCAACCCAGCTCGTGTCTCTTTCTATCGGCACCTTTGTCCCACGGAACATTATTCAGGGTTTATTGTATGGAGAGATTAATTTAAAAATGTAAAGGCTATTGATAGGCCTGCTAAGTAGAATGAACTTTGCTGATTCTTCGTTTATTTAAGCACTGTCACATGCAGAGGTGAGAGGCCTATTCTGTAGCATTGAATGAAATGACAAGGTGAATTGTGGATTTAAAGGATCGTGACACACTAGACAGCAATATCCCAGAATTTGTCTGAATTTATTCTGAGACACGAAAGCCTCAGTCGCAACAGCCGATAAAAAGAAAATGACACATAAAGCAATAAAAGAGATTTATTATCTTTCTCCATTTCTTTCTTTATTTCACTGTAGACTTAAAATGCTTTCGTCTTTTTTTTTTCTAACCCGGTTGAGATTCAAATCCGCACCTCACTGTTACAACCACCACACAGCCTGGTGAATAATGTCCGATTGGAAGTTATTTACAGGCTATTTTGTATCTTGTGGTTGTATATGGCCCAATGAAAAGGAGAGGGGCAGGTATGGTCGTGATCTATTTAAATTATATTCTCTCGATCTGAAGAAGAGAACAGAAACGCGAGTCAGAACACTCCTTAGAGATTCGAACCAACTACTTTTCATAACCAGTTCGGCGCGTGACTGATTGTGATAACGTTGTGAGTTCCCATCCCATGATAGCACGACAGCCATCTTTGTTATTTGGTACGACTGATCACTGTGGTCCAAAGCATCACGCTTTCTAGTTTCGGAATATTTTTTCCAGACTTCGGACGGACGATCTGCCCATCCCGAGGCCTCTAGCGACACAGGATAGCAGACACAAGGTACAGATATACTTCTGTGCCTCGAGTTGGATTCGAACCTACGAATACAGTGTTCAAATGGCAGAAGGTTTTAGACGCCCGGGATCGCGCGGCCACTGTGATCAGAATATGTCTCTAATACTGACGGAAATCATAGAGGACTTCAGTCACGTCGTCTGGTTTTCGGAACAACATTACAACAGTTGGTAGAACATTCCGCTATTAGACCGGCAGGAAGTGGATTTAGTATGATCTTACATTTTTATCTCGTGTATCTTATTTTGAGATCCCGTTTTTATAGTTCCTACAAATTTCGACTTTGGGATATTACTAAGATTAAATTAAAATTTCAGAGGCCCTGAACTGTGTGCATAGTAAAGAATTTACTGACACCGTAAAAAGTCACTGGATTCCTCTGTAATACAGTTGGTCCTGGCATTTTTAGTCTGACCCAGTGCCAAATTATAACTTCAGTAACATTTAAATGTCAAACGAAGAAAGCTTTACCTACAGCTCGTATCATGTCTCCGTGGTAGAGTCACGCAAAGGAATTTGATGGAATTTGGCATGGAAGACTTAAACAAAGAGTTATTCTAATATCATTTTAGTTAAGAACGACAATTTTAACCTCGGTAGCGTAGTTGGTTGAGGGGCTATGCTACAAGCCGGAAGGTCGGGGGTTCAAGTCCTGATTAGGTCATTGGATTTTTTTTTCAATTGATTTAACCCTTCCAGCCGCAATATGGCCCAGGGATCTATTCAGCTTCTGAAAGAAATGAGTACCAGGAATTAATTAAATAATTTACCTTGGACGTACAGCGCTGCCGGCGCGTAAGGCTGACAACCTTACCTCCATCTTTGAGCTGACTGTCTAGATAATGAGGGACCTTCAACGTCTCACAACCCTATGGGCCTTCACGGCCTCTAACAGGGATAGCTTTTCTTTACTTTTACTTACTTTAAGCAAACTCACAAATGAAACTTATTATTGATTATACAACACAGAGAGAAATATTTAGCTTGAAATGTACTCTTCTTAACCCCTTACAGCGTTACTTCGTTTTGTTTTTATCACACATATAACGGTATATATGAAATTAAGGAATTAAAAACAATTCCTTAAAGTTTTTTTTATTGCTAGTGGGGTGGGACTAAGTCCCTTGTACTGCGGCCACTTCTGGCTTATTGTACCGGCCCCAGATGATAGGTGAGGATGATTTTGGAGCAGTTGGTGGAATGAAGATTGGCAGGGGAAACCGAAGTACTCGGAGAAAACCTACCCCAGCGGCACATTGTGCACCACAAATCCCACTTGATCAGACCCGGGATCGAACCTGGGCCGCAGCTGTGGGAAGCCAGCGACTAACCGCTTGAGCTTGGCGCGGCCTCTTCCTTAAAGTTACTACAGTATGTTTGTGTAGTTATACTACATCTGTTGTCCAATGAGCGAAATATTTAGACTTTAATGAGATGACATTTGGCAGCCACATAAGGAGCTGACGTCACACGAAAGAGTGGTTGTCTAGCAGTCATAGAAGTATGTCAATGCTTTAAGGAGGCTGGTAGTTAGTATACACTACACGAGAGCCGAATTTTCTGGCAGAACAGTAAGAACCACTGGTTTACTGTAAAGCTCAAATCACTTTATCGCAACTACACATCTTACTTGTTGTATATATTCCGTGACAGATCTGTTCATTCCAGAAGAAACAAATTCTAATCATGCGCAATATATGCCTTTCTCAGTTCATCCCAAAATCAATGGCAAATTTAGGGGTGACGGACATTATCTGTACATGTATATTATGTATTAATTGATGTTTATATACTTGATAAATTTTTATTTAAGCATACAAAATACTTATGAACTAGGTAACTAACTAACCAACCAAGTCCATGGGACTGAGCCCTTCTTGAGAAACCGGCAGTTCCTCAGACATAGTTTCGCAACATTTTATGGAACCCGAAGGTTCATAACCGTATTTACAAGAATCCTCCACTGGTTCCTATCCTAAACCAGATCAGTCCAAACCAGACCATCCCATCCTGTTCCTCTAAGATCATTTTTAACATTATCCTATCACCTGCGCGTAGGTCTTCTTAGTGATCCTTTCCCTCTGGAGATTTCACCAAAATTTTATTTGCATTCCTCTTTTCCTCATGCGTGCCACATGCCCTGCCCACTGCATACTCCTTGACTGCATCGTTCTAATTATACTTGGAGATGAGTTCAAGTTAGAAGCTCTTCGTTGTACATTTTTCTGCAGCCTCTGTCACTTCATCCGTCTTCAGGTCAAATACTGTAACGTGGATGACTTGTCTTCCTTTCTTTTCGGCCTGCAGCCTGGTCCAAGATGGCTCCAGCTTTGCGTAGTGCGCTTGTACCTCTTTAGGGTTTTTACCTATGAGAGCCTCCGCTACGCTCATCATTTCCCTTATTTGTCGCATCATTTGTTCCATTTTCGTTGTATGACTACCCAATTCAATCTTCCATCTTATGCAATATAACTCCTGCCGCAGTTATCAGTTGTCACGAGTGTATGGCTGGCTGCGTGACTACCGATACCAAATTGTCACGTATTTACGGTCTTAACCACTGCTGAAGAATCCAATACGATCCGAGCCGCCAACTTCTGACTCCAAATTGTCACTTGTAGGGTGGTACGCGCGACGCAAATGGCGGGTTCTAGTTCAGATGATTGGATTTATTACCACTTCGATTACAACCTCTCTTAATTACAGTCAAATACAGCGCTCTCGCTGATTTACACACACACTGGCCCTCTCCTAGTACCGCAACTAGGACCCATGAAATATAACCGTCTCACTGAATCACACACCCCAAGCGTCACACATGAATGAAGCCTTCTAAGCACACTTTAAGTCTTCACAGGTCGACGGACTTTCCTTGGCTATCTTCTACTGAGAATTAATAACTGAACCGTAGCGCCGTTTGTTTTTAAGATAACTCCTTTACACGGACCCAGGCTCTTTTGTTGAAGCGTGTTTACCGAACTATTGCATAGCAACTGTCACGGCGCGGACTCCATAGAAAACAGTCTCAGTTGAGGTTTGTTTACCGAACCGTTGGTTAGGAACGCTCTGGCCATCGACGTTATATTATTTTCCTCAGCATCCTGTACCCAAACACCGTCAGTCTGTTCCTCCATTAATGTCAGAGATAAAGTTTCACACCCATACAAAACAACAGGCAAAACGATAGTTTTGTATACTGTAATTTTTACGTTCTTAGACAGCAGACGGGAAGACGAATGGTTCTGGACTGAATGGTGGCAAGCATTACCCGAGTTCAATCTCGTCATGCCATTCCCAAATGTTTGAACTGTGCCACATAAGTATGTATGGGCAATACAATGTATGAAAGCAGATAAAGAACCCACACTCATCTCCTTCATGAATTATGCCCAATGACATTTTCTGTCATCATAATATCCGCTGGTTAAACCGTCTCATATTGATCTCCCAGCATTCTTTTCCTCGTGCACCATAAATCAAAACTGTTTTCATTATAAAGTTTTTCTTCATCTGTTTACATGGTTCTGTTACTCCAGAATTCTGACATGTAATGACCCTGTACTTCTTGTCTAATATCTTCACTCGTCGTTTCATGTCGAAGTATAATTTCCGCTGATGATCTCAGAAAAAATAATATAAACAGCTTCAATCCTTGTGTTATTTTTAGTATTCATATATATATTTGACGCATGTGGAAGAACAGCGTGAAAGTAGTTCCAAGATTTCCTAGAAAGGACTAACACTAAGAGATTTATTAATTTACTCTCAGCATTCTTATTTTTAAACCTACTGAATTATGAATATATATTAGGAATCGGGACAGCTCAGTCGGTATAGCAACAGGCTACATGTTGGACGGGCGGGGTTAGAATCCTGGTAGGAGCAAGAGACTTTCTCTTCTCCAAAGCGTCCAGACAGGCTCTTATGACAAACTAGCCAACTATTCACTGGGTACCATGGGCGATTACCCAGGATTAAAGCGGCAGGAGCGTGAAGCTGACCACTCACATCCATCTAGTGCCGAGGTCAATGATGGTGTAACTATGCCTTCACTCCCCTGTATGACTGCATGGCATTAAAGGATTTATAATAGGAATAAACACAGCGTGGCCCGAACACCTGGACGACACATTCATCTTCCCTTAAACAGAAGAAGTAAATGGATTCGAACGAAATTGGTTCTAGATTTTAACAAAGTTTCAAACCATATTTGTAAATAGACTAATTATAATAATTTACTAATATTTTAGTAAATTCATGCATATCGCTGTAATTGTTAAAGGCTAATATTTTATATTCATGACATTGTAACAGTAGTGGCCGTATGCATTGATAATGATCAAAGATATTGTAATAGTAGTTTCTGTATGTATTGATATATGCTTTCGAGGATGGTCGCTCCGACCGAGACGTGTCAAGGATGAAATATTAAAAAAAAAAAAAAATCAGTCACACTGGACAGCGTTAATAATCTTTTATACTATTACTAGTGTGACGGACCAGGATGAACCAAGTCAAATTTATCGGAACAAAATAAATTAAAACCACGTTATAAACAGACTCAAAAGAAGTGAAAGATCTTGGATGTTTACGCTTCCGTTGTACTCGTATTTAATTTAGAATAAACTTTTGCTTTCTATGCGTGTACCATGCAAGACATACACATTTTTGCCACGCGAATATCCTCGTATTGACACGAACGACCCTGACACTGTATGATCTCGATACTGAAAGTGTTGTTAAATTATAAAGCCGTCGGATTGCAGTCGTAACCACATATAACAAAAATTATTCATTCATTTGAAATAATTCCCCCTCTCGACACCAGCAGTAAATTTATCTATGAATATATATATATATATTCGTCCAGTTTCGTGAAGTTTTTGCTCATTCCACAACAACACAATACAAACAAATTGCTCTGCAGAATATAAATATAGATGAAATTGGTGGTTATTGTCTTTCGGAAAGCAGTGTGCGATTTTCTTTTTACAAAGAGGAATCTCTTGTGGCAGAGTTCATGGGAGTTCCTTACAGAAGATTTGAGCCTATCTTGGATGTCCCTCTAACAAATCGTGGAGCAAAGAATCCTGAGAGCTTCCACAAGTTATTCAATGTTATATTGCTCATTGTCTGGAAAGGGCGACAGATCCTTTCTAAGTCCTTGAGCTTTCCCATTCAAAATACTATTTTCCTCTACGATACCAGATTTCTTTTCTCCACGTGTGGGTCGCACCTAACCACCTATCCAATGGGTATAGGGGGCTGTTCCCCAGGGATAAGGAGGCCGGAAAGTGAAGCTGGCCACTCATTTCCAACTAATGCCGTGGCCCGTGAAATATGGATCTATACATCCACTCCCATACTCCTTCATGACATAGTGCTAAATTAGTTAAGCACTGGAACAACTTTACCATACGTTACCAGATAACCTCAGTGGTTTGTACACTTCAGCATCGTACATCGTGGCTATCGTTCCTTCCGTTGTAGGCCTATTGTCCTTTCTATCTTGCAACTTCTTGAGACAGGGTTTTGTCACCCTTTACACACATGTACCCGATACTAGTAAAGCGCAGTTAATTCGTTGTAGCAGTTAGTGGGACAACTTTCATAACTGACCGATCAATGCAGAAAGGGAATTAAATGATAATGTGAGCAGAAAAGCATCAGTTGGAGGGGTGTCATTGTGCTTAATTACGTATTAGGGCATAAGATGAAGTTGTCCTGTGTCGTGAATACATGGGGGAGTGGAGGTATAGCTCCACCATTCTTGATCTCGGCACTAAATTCAGATGAGAGGTCGGCTTGACGCCCCGGCCGCATTACCCTCTAGGAAGGAGCCCCCCGATACCAATTGTATAGGAGGCTATGTGAGCCGAAGAGCTGGTCTGAACGCTATGAAATAGATAAAAATCTCTTACCCATGCCGGGAATCTAACCCCGGTCGACAAGCCCGTAGTCCCTCGTTATACTGACTGAGCTATCCCGGCTCTTATTAAATGTTAGGGTCCTCTCTTATTTACCTGAGTCTCAGGCCATTTATCTCTCAAGGTTTAGTCTTTTTATTAATATCCATCTCGATATTACTACAAAGAAGACCCCAGAGTCGAGCAGTGGCGGTAAATGGATTGCATCTGATGGAAAGAAAATGAAGATAATTCATTTATTTATTTTAATTCATATAATTAATGACGTAACGAGATACATCAAACATCAGAATCATCTAAGTCATACCTGAACAAGAAACCAGAAACGACACCACAAACAAAACTCCACTACCCTAAGAACTTACTAACAGAGAACAGCAAATACACGTAAGGACACGACAGATGAGACTAGCGTAGAAAGCCAAAAAGGATACACCACCCAAGCACGACGACACGTGTCCATCAGCAGCAACAGCGTATACCCGCATATCATCAGCATCTACACAAAAGGACCAAAACTCGAAACGTCCCATTGCATCCATTAAAACACACAAGCGCCCATTTACACCAACAACATACACGCAGACAACACCCACGTCCCCGTAAGGACGAAAGTGCTAAACATATTGCCACCCCCTACTGCATTTCCCACATAAAACCCCCCCTGCACACAAGACAGTTTTTAGCAAAACTGAAAGTAGTAATCATTTTATACAAGGTTTGCTAATACAACCTCTTTATTATATCCGTCACTACACAACTAATATCAAGACCAGACCATTTTCGGCCCTGCTACATGTTTCGGCTGTTGATAGCCATCATCAGGCAAACACATGATTTACACACATATACACACCACTGAACCGCAGCACAAACAAAATCGGATACAATATTATTAAAATATATAAAAACACTTGACGTAAAAAATACAATAAATCAAGATATATAAAACAAAAGTATGATATAAAATAAGAATAAAATTCTTTTGGTGTTTTTACCTCAACGTGTCCGTCGTTGGTTTGTGATTTCTTTTCGTTTCGTTCCCACGGAGAAGTGGGAATATTCATACTTATGCGTATATAATTGTGTATGAGGCTCGTAATGTAGATGTAGTAAAGTAAATTATAATATTAGTCAGTGCCTCATCTCACAATGCATTGTCCGTACTGTAGGGAATGTAAAAAGAAGGTTTGCTAATGTTCGACAGGTATTTTTAGTATGTGTAAAAATCGCAATCTTCTACAAAATCTTTTTATATGACAAAATCATTAGCAATGGATCCGTTACTTCGCGCAGGTTAGCAATGAAAGTGGATACATTTTGTTGTTTATAAATGCCTGATGTTGGTCGCAAAGGACCGAAACATGCAGCGTGAAAATATTTTAATAAACTGTCCGATTTGTTGGACAGTTTGAATCTATCAGTTATATATTGAAAGTATAAAGCAGTTGTATGAACAGACCTAATTACATTTTAGTGACATACAGCAGGATGCCAAACATGCGAATGAAGACAATTTATATAAACCTGTTCATGGGTTAAGTAAAGTTATATATGAAAAGAGAGATAAATGAGCCGCCAAGTAAATTATAGTGTTCCGTAATAATTCAAAAGCATGGGGACATGCACAAGCTATGAAATATATTCTCTACTGAATATCGTTAGAATGAGCAAAACATATACATCAGCTTCTTGAAAAGAAATTTTGTTTCGTATACCTTTAGTTTCGTTTTGTTATTCTACAGGTTTCACATTTTTGTGTTACATAACCTCTTTTATTTTGACAGACCGAGTCTGTGAAGTAATATTCTAGTTGTTTTGTAGCTATGTTGAAAGATATTACGAATAACACTTGGAGATAACAGTGGAGTTGACACGTATTGCGCAAAACAGAAACCGTCTAATATAATATTGCCGCGGAAGCTTGGAGAGGGGGAAGCTGTATAACTGAATATTTATATCATTTTGGATGTAACGCCGTGTAGTCCGATAAAATTCAATCGACGTTTCGGAGGAATATGTCACTTCTATCTACAGGATCAAGTAAGTTGCTCTAAGTAAGAGCTGTGCTTGCCGCAGGCTTCATGTGGCTCCTTTGCTTGGCTTATTCTTAGACCTGAAGATGCAGACGGAATGTTCCTCCGAAACGTTGTTTGACTGTCACCGGATTAAACGATGTTATGTCCCAGACTATAGAACTCATAGCTACCGCTGTGAGAACCTTATATCCAAGATAACGTACCTGTTTCGTTACTGTGTTTATTACACGCAAATATGCATACAGCTATTTTACCTGTAGTTGAGCTGTTGTAGTGTACTTAAGCTTTGTGCTGATCCCAGTGGTCGTGTGGTGTAAGGTACAAATGTGTTCTCCGACTCTAACACGACGATCGTGTGTTTGAATCCCATCGAGGCATGTATATATGTCTCCGTTTTTCCGTGTTTGTGATATTCTCTGTAAGCGGCGGCCTTGGGGAGGGCTGAATTCCCGTATAAGGAGTCTTATCAGCTGTCCTTAAGATTTGTAGTTTCAGATTAATTTTTGAAAAGGGAACAGGCCAGGGGTTCTAATTCGTCAAAGGAAGAAGAGGTTATATTTCGCTAGTAACACGGACATTAGTCATCAGCGATGATTGTAGATGATAAATGAACTTAACAGATGATACAGCATCGCTGAATGTTTTGTCATAGAACAATGCTGCCAGTACGATTGTACTGTACAGAGCGGTGCACGAACTGAGTCCGACATATTGGCTTGCAGAACTACGATTTTAGGGCATCATAAACATTTTAGATCAAAATCATTGTGAACCGATGCAAACGAAATGCATATTTATAGACATTTGTTGTTTATTTAACATTTTATTTTGATGCCGATTATTTTCAATGGGTAAAAATCATAGACAGAAGCTACGTTCACTCTTCCAAGGAGTCCTACCGTCTGTGTACAAAAGATTACGAAACAGAAGAAGAGGACAGGGCCAAACAAAGGGCCCTAGAGCCTTTGATGAATGAATGAATAAAGGAGCTATGTTGATTGATATGTGCATCAACTGATAAGTTGAAAAGCAAAGGATGTACGATATTCTTGTTACTGCGACAACCGCCTTACAATACCAATGTATATTGCTATGAGATATGTGTGGGACGTTATTGTTGCGTTTGCCTCGTTCGTTTAGCTCATAGCATAAACACATAAAGACTTCATTTTAATGGTGCATTCTGTTGTGTTGAACAGAAAAATAGAATTTATTAAATATGTCATTCGAACAACAAATGTATTAAAATTGTTATCAAGGTTACATGCTTCGGCGCTAATGCTCTACTATAATTAGACCATACCAAATTACGGGAATAAAAAAGTTTTACATGTTCACTGTATTAAGTGACGTTAGTTACGGGCGGGGGTTGCCACCCACTCGTTTAATTGCATACATGGAATATATAGCAGGAAATATTCTTCACAATATAAGTACAATAACATTCTACAAGAAACGTTAAAAGTCGCCTAATGTTCGTATGGTATTCTGTGGTTTTCAGTCTTGTGGTTGAGTTTAAGCAGTCGATCACAGTGGCCGCGCGGTCTAAGGCATGAACAGACTTCGCCCGCTCGAACATCGAAGTCATGGGTTTGAATCCCACTTGTGTCATGGATGTCTGTGTGCGTTTATTCTGTGTTTGTGTTCTGTGTACAGGTAGCGGCATTGCGACGAGCTGATCCCCCGTCCAAGGAGTAATACCGACAGGGTATAGGATTAAGAAACTGAAAAAACGGCCAATGTCCAACAAAAGACTGTAGAGCCATAGATAGATAGATATATAGACGAGTTTAAGAAGTGGCGCTAATTGTCATATTTTGTAATGAGATAAGTCATATTAATAATCTACTTTGTAAGTGTGAAATGTTTGGTATAAGGCTTCACAATTACCCTTTATTATTATTATTATGGCTTTACAGCCGTCTGTTGGGCCTTGGCCACTTTTTCAGTTTCTTGATTTTATAAACGGTCGGTAGGACTCTTGGAACGGGGGATCAGCCCTTCGCAAGGCCCCTACCTACGCATAGAACAACACAACGCACAGTAAACACACACAGACATCCATGTCTTGAGTGCGATTCGAACCCACGATCCCAGCGTTCGAGAGAGAGAAAACAGTTCACGCCTTAGACCTCGCGTCCTCTGTGATCGGCTAGACAGTTACCCTTTATATAAGGAAAATAAAGAGAAAGAGTTGTGTATTATGAAATATCCCCTCTACGACAACGAACACCGACCTAACTACGACAAAATAACAAAAGTAACAAAACTAGCACACCAAAAAGAAAAATGAGAACCCGAAGTGGTTTCTGTTCGCCTGTTGCGGAACTGAAACCATAACTATTACGAAGATATTTATTAATACGAATATAATAATTGCGTGTAGAACCAACAATACACCAGAAGACACCAAACAAACCATGAACGGAACGCAGAGAAACACAGCAGTATCCGGATTTAGCACCAGAAGTGCTCAGAACGTGGCAAGACATATGCAACAAAACAGACCGGAGTTTCAGAACCACGTGCAGAGAAATGAAACCCAAGTTAATGTTCTGACGGCACGAGTTAGCAACAGGCTACTCTTATGGAAAAGTAGAAGATCTCTCTTTGGAAGACCTGGTCTTTAATTCGTGACTCATATCTACACTTTTGTAGAGGTTGTTGTGTTGCCCTGTGGACATTCTAAATTATTGTAGATTAGGAAACTGAACACGCAATTAATGAAAACCTCCAGTGAAATTCAGCGAGGAATAATTTCCTTCATCTTTCATCCCCTTTCTTCCTCTCTCGTTCCCTTCTCTCTTCGTTAACAGTAAAATAAGTTACGTTATTAAATTATCCTTTATATGACACATTTTCGAACATACAGCTGTCACTTGTGCAAGTGCGTGAGAACTACTTTAGTGTGAGAACAATATAACATACACACATAGACATATATCTTATCAAGTAACAGGCCGTGGAGGCCCGTAGTGTTGTGAGACTTCGAAGCTCCCGCATTTTCTAGGCAGTCGGCTCACAGATGGCGTTGAAGTTGTCAGCCTTACGCGTCGGTCGCCCTTTAACCGCAGGAAGATTCCTGTTGGAGGCTGAGTCGACCCCAGGGTCATAGTGCGGCTGGAAGGATCACATAAATTGAAAAAATCAAGTGACCACATCCGGAATCGAACCCTCTAACTTCCGGCTTGTTGCTTAATGCCTCAACTCGAAAGGATCGGGTTCTAGCAGTCATTGAAGTAACCTTAAGACAGAGCACAAAGATTCCAGATTATTGCACTTGTATAACAACCAGGTCAGTAGAAATAACGAGATAATTATTGAAAAGTAAAGAGGCCTGAGGCTGTAACACGCCAATGCCAGGGTTATTGAACTGTGTAGGCTATAAACACATCTTTCAGAAAATCACACGAGGCATCACTTCTTATTCCCGGAGTTACAAATCTGTTGCGATTCATAATGTAACTGAGAGAAGTGATGTCGTGATTATAGTGACATGAGATGTGTGACTCTAATTGCCCATGTTTCTGTCCATAAACACGCATACCACACGTTCCTTTCGACACCTCTTAAATTGATCGTGCTGTACACATTTTGCTTTAGTTGTTGGAGATGTTTCCAGGATGCAAATTCTGAAGGAATGTTTTATTGTTTCCAGGACGCTTGTCACTGAATGGAGCCAGATTGGTGAGTTATTATTGTACTTCAGAGCACAGCTTTTTCTGCAGTTGTTTAGTATACTGTCATGTATCCTGGATTTGCGTAACTAATAAGACGGGTTTTGGATTTGATGATCGAATTTATTGGACCTTTATACAACTGGTTACAACCGACCCAGGTTCGATCCCGGGTCTGGTCAAGTGGGATTTGTGGTGGACAAAGTGACGCTGAGGCGGGTTTTCTCCGAATACTTCAGTTTGCCCTGCCAATCTTCATTCCACCAAATTCTCCATTATCATAATTATCCCGGGCAGGTACAATAGGCCAGTCAGTGGCCGTCATGCCGAGTGGACCCAGCTGGACTCCACCCCTCACTAAGTGAAAATTTAATAAGTGTAATTTAAACTGGCTACAACAGTTCACAAATCACTATCTGACGCACTGTCATCTTCTTCCTACCGGACACTTTACTGGAACTATTCTAACTTTCAACTGAACGGAACTGAAGCCAATTAAAAGACAAAGTGAAAATCACATTGCGACTGACTGTCAGTCAATCAGTAAGTCTTGGTGTCGAGCCCCATGTGTGGCTCATGACCAGGTATTTATTGCTGTTTGACAGTTACGGTCTTGTTTTCGCGGGGCGCCCTCTCTGACGAGAGGATGGGTCTGTGTTTTGTGTATGTTGCCTGCCCTTCCCAGCGCGGTCTTTCTCGGGTCTGAGTCCCTAGGGACTCGCGACCATATTTCACTGTCTCAGATTTGAGACTTCCCTTTTCGTCGCCTCCTACGACTCGCAGGGTCACGGTGGAGGTATTCGACCCCGCCTCCACATTGTTATCTTCTCGTTATATAACATCTGGTCGGACTACAGCATAGAAAACACGTCCGTTGCCTCGCAGTGTATATATGCGAACCACATAGAAAACACCTCTTACGACACCGTCTCTATTGTTGCATGCGTGTATTGCGGACGTTGCCTAGAAATTTGTTTACCCAGTTGTTGGTTGCGTATTTGTTGCGTGCTTGTTTACCGAGTCGTTCCCTAGCAATGGGTGTGCATGTCACAATACAATTAGGAAGTCTAATATAATGTTATTGTCTCGCAACGGCAAAATCGGTTCTTGTCATATTTGTATTGTTACGTTTCGAGCGGATGTGTTGTATTGCTAATGTGACTACAACTTCATGCTATTCTTGTGAGAATTACCGTACGGTCGTTTCTCAGTATTGAACTCCATTAATGATTTAGTATTCTACGCAGCGTAAACGTTCGATAGCCTAGCAAACACAGATAAAGGGAACATTCTGTTCGTAAGAATAATGGGTGGTCCATTGGGTGGATGGATGATAGAAAGGAAGGAAAGAATTACCAAAAGAAAAAATGGAAGATCTGCGAATGTGTATTTCCAATAAAGATGCAATATTGTGACGCATTGCTAGCCAAGGGCTCGGTAAACGAATACGCAGACAGGAATAAAATAACTGCCGTTTCTGTGTAACGACCGGCAAACACATTCTCCTATTACTGTATGACAGCAATAGGGAGTTTGTTACTATAACAATACGCGTAGAGACTGGTTGCTAGGCAGTTGCGTAATATAGGCGCCTCTACAATAATAGAAGAGGTTTTCAATGGAGACCTGGTGTGAGCGCTGGAATATTAAAATTAATGAAGAGAAGACTCAGGGGGTCTACTTCTCTCGTAGTCGTCGACCGCCTGAGTCTTGTCTCACTCTAAATAGACAAAATATTCCATTTGTAAATAGTGCAAAATATCTAGGTGTATTCTTCGATAAGAGAGTTACATGGAGATTGCACATAGAAATGATCGAAGCCAAGGCCTTCAGAATATTTATAAGATTGTATTCCCTATTCAGAAGTGAGCGATTACACGTTACCATTAAACTGACCCTCCACAAAGCCCTCATTAGACCTGTAATGACTTATGCTAGTCCCGCCTGGGAATTCGCGGCAGGCACCCATCTAGTGAAATTGCAGCGCCTGCAAAACAAGGTTCTCCGCACCATTGGCAATTTTCCAAGGCACACACCGGTTCGCGATTTACACATGGCTTTCAAAATTCATTACGTATATGATTATATAACAAAATTATGCAGACAACAAGCGGAAGTCATACAAAATCATGATAACGAAAATGTTCGCAATATTGGACAAGGCGAAGCCCGTCATAGAAAGCATAAGAGGCTTAATCTTGGCGGCGGTCAAGCATACTACAGTTTAAGTGACTAGACTACCGTTGTAGCGGAAGCTGCTAGAAATAGGGCATAATCTGCTGAACTGAGCCCGGACTGACAGAGGTCCTGTAGAGACCATCATCAGAGGGACACCTTTACATCAATACAGTTGGACAGTATTGATGTAAAGGTGTCCCTCTGATGATGGTCTCTGAAGACCGAAGCATGTAAGGGCATAAATAATTGAAATAAGAAAAATTTTCACCAGTCACACTAGACGGTACTTTTTAACTTTTCATGACTAATCTTTTCAGTATGTTTCCACTAGTCTTCACTATCTATTTCCTGGCAACGGGTTTACAACACAGGAACTATATAAAAGTCTCACTAAATCACCCACTCCCAATATCACTGTACTGCTACACACCGAAGTCTTGAAGTCGTATTGTAAGTCTTCACAGGCTGACCTCTTGTACTCTTCTGTACTCTTAGTTCCCATTCGCTCTGAACTTACAACTCACGGCTCTCGTTATATAGCCGCGGAACGGACATCGACCTGCAGTAAACACGTGATCGCTATCCAGCCAGCCTATTGGCGCGTCGGTCGGATTTACAGAAAACAGCTTCGTCTGTTGTGTGTTGGACTGTGTTTACGGAGCTCTTTCCTGCCAGGCGTTGATCAAATCCGTTGCATTATGTTTAACACATATATTGTAGTATTATTATACGAGTACAACCATCAACGCAACAGATTCGTAATAAATAATTTTCATTGAGTACATCCTGTTGTGTTTATTATATAAAATTCTTTATTAAGATCCGTTTTAACTCAACAATGAAACGGTCTAGGTCAATATCACATTAGCGCTAAGGTGATATTGACATAGACCCTTTCATTGTTGTGCTACAACGGATCCTAATAAAGAATTTTATATTTCGTAATAAATAATTATAATTTTCATTCGTTTATTATGTAAATTTCCTATAAGTGTCGATCCAGCTTGAATTTGTTGTGTTGACGGTGACGCTGATCATTCTGAGCCCTTATTTATTTGGATCATTATAGATGAACGTGAAATTTATTTCTAATTAATTCTCGGTAATTTAAATTTCAAAAGTCTTACGTTTCGGTATTACTGGAAATGTATCGTGATCTATAATATCGTATTTCATCGTCTGGGACGTGCAATACGATGTTTACGTTGAAAATTTCTAGATTTGGCAGAAACAAGAAGTCCGGAGTTATAACATTTACGATCAGTCATAAATTTAGCTCGGGTACAGGGAACCGGACGCGCCTAAAAGGACAGGTCAGAGCTTGTTACAATTGCCTGTGAATGAGGGCCAGTATGATTGGGTTGCCTCGTTCAAGCTTCCCACGGAAGATGGGATGAAATGTATATGTCAACACCATCTTTCGAATTCCCGGCGTGGGGGTGCAAGCCATTCCACAAAAAGGAGACTTTCACAATATTCGGAACTGAACGGACGTGACCCTTGCACGCTCCGAGACATAGCTTGCCGATAGTGTAACGCTGTAACTTAAAGCTAAGAATACATTAATTTAACAGTGTGGTGAATTAGCAGGTGAATAAACGTCAATTGGCTCAACTCTCAGAAAAACGCTTTCTGCGGCATCGCTACCCTGAGACTCATGCGAACCGACCCAGCTAGTTTCCCGTACCTATACCGATCTTCCTTAGTTTGATCTGTGAGAACAACTTGCAGTGGCCATCATACACTGTCCTAAGGTAGAAACAGGTGTAGCAGGGATAACACCATTCCGACTGCGCTGATACAAGTAAAGGCGGGTTTGGAAAAGAGCGGTGTTAACGGTTGCATGATAATACACAACAGGCCAATTACAGTAGCCGAGCGGTCTAAGACATGAATCGTCTTAGTTCTGCCTAACTCTGGGACCGTGGGTTCGAGTCCCACTCGAGGCATGGATGTCTATATGCGTTTATTGTGTGTGTAGGTAGAAGTGTTGCGACAGGCTGATTCCGCATCCAAAGAGACCTACCGACTGTGTATAGGACTAAGAAACTGAAACATCTGCCGAGGTCCAAAGGGCTTTAAAGTCATAGAGAAAAAAGAAAAATACACAACAGGATGCAAATAATAAATAGCTGAACACAGCTGTAATTGTCTCGGAGACATAGGTGACTGAGAAAAGTCTTCTGTGGCTCATTTACCTCAAATAGATTCGTGAATTTTCGTGAGCATTGTCACGTAGTTTTAGTGAAACCATCCCTTTACAGACGATGAATGTACACAGTGTTCGGAAAAATGAGAGTATGCAATGAATAATATTAACCCCAGACAGAGAGGCAGAAGATTGTGTTTCCAGAACCTGACCAACAGTTTGCAATTAGCATGGCCCTATTTAACCCATGAAAACCTTATCTACAGGCAGTTTTATATTAGCATAGGAAATGCTGACAGGCGGAATGCCTTCCACTTTCTTTTATTCCGCCTGGTTTTGATTCCTGATGTATAGCGAATGAAGTATAGGCACTTACATGAAATATTTAAGAATATATATTAGTACAGAGTCTAGCGTATATTATGGCGGTTTCACTTTATTTAGTCAAGAAAACAAACAAAAACTCCGTGGCCTGTAGTCGGCAAGCGAACTATACCGACCGAGCGACCGTCTCTATGATCTAGTGGTCAGAGTTCTTGGCTACAGATCCAGAGGTCCCGGGTTCGATTCCCGGCGCTACCAGATTTTCCGAGAAGTAGTGGGTCTAGAACGGGGTCTACTCAGCCTCGTGATGATAATTGAGGAGCTATTTCAAGAAAATTTAGTCAAGAAATATTGTCATTAATTATGACTACACAAATTAATACAAATAGATATGCATTCGGTAGAAGGTTAATTCCTCTATATAAGGCCCTTGGATCCGGAGCTGCTGTATGTGATTTACAAGGAAATTTTATTTTTTAATCTTCTTAACTAAATGTTGTCCAATGTAAATTATTTTTCCGGAATATCATCGGTTAAAATGATTATATGACCTGTAACCGTACGCACCTTTCACGGAGGTATCTTATCTGTTTATGCTTAGCGATTGGGTTTGGCTGTGGAAGTGAGATGCCCCGGAGGGTTCATGGTCCTCTGAACTGGCCTTTTGTTACGAGGGACAGAAGGGAGGTTGGTGAGTCCATTGCATTCGGGGGGGGGGGTGTAGGTATACCTCCTTTCGTCCGTGCCTGTGGGGGTGGAGGACCTGTGGATCGAAACTTCTAGAAGTGTGCAGACCGGAAGAGGTCCGTGCATTTGGTCATCAAGCCCCCCCAGTGGAAAGTTCGAGATGGCTAAGAACGTGGTTTCTGGAAGCAGCAGCGGGGGTAAGGAGTCAGTTAGTGAGTAGAAGCCGGGGAGTGAGGGAGTAGAAGCCAGGGAGTGAGGGTGTTCATGTGGAACCTGTGCTAGGGGGTTAACCGATCGAGCCCGCATCCAAAAAACGACGTAATCGAGCCAACACCCGTGTACCCCTGGGATATAAGACTCATTCCGCCGAATTTAGTCGAGGCATACACCGCGTGAAGTACAGCGTGTGGGGACGGGTGTAGACCAATGTGGATGCAATCCGTAGTGAGCAGTCTGGTGAGAAAGTGTCTGGATTCGTCAGATTTTAAAGAGAACTGTAAACACAGAAACAATACATCACATGTTGACTGAGCGTAAGGAGGGCTGTATAACATCTTACGCCATCCAGAAAATGGGATCCTAGAGGCGGAAAACGTAATAGTACGGGTACCGACTTTGTTAGTTTGTATCTTACGTCACTCTGAAACTGACATATAGGTAGGATTTTATAAATTGAAAGCCTTCAGCTATAAGAGCGTGTGTATATTTATTGTTGCTATATGAATGAATAAATAATAATAACCTTTAACCTATTTGTATTAGCAGCCCCGAATGAGAATGAACCCATGCAATTTACTGGCCAACCCCGAGTTATTTTGATAAAAGAGGGCCTGGAAATGATGTTGTCTTTGTTGTATAATTCTAAACCACTTTGAATTAGAGAAGTATGACGTCAGATAATTCGGTTGTAGTGATGATGTTTTCCATGTTGAGACAAGTCGATACTTGCAAACAGTTTTACCTGATTTTCGAAATTTTATTTCTAAGAGACAGAAACATTACAGTAGGGCTGGAAACGGCGGACATTCATATGTAACACATGTCTGTATCTCCCGAAATACAGGGTGTACATTTTTTAATTCCACTGAAGTAAATATGTTCCTCTCGCTATCTCGCTAACACTTTTCATGATACCGTATATACCGTCATTAGATTCAATTCTCCAACCGGTTAAGGGGAGTTGAGCGGGAAGCAATGGTCGGTGAATTTTCAAGACGGAATTAACTTTACTATACGAGTAGACCTATTAGACGAAATCATAAACTGGCCATGATCAGTTTCTTCCTCTTCTTATTCTGTCATATCAAGGCTGATATTAAGAGCCGTGGTAGCTCTTTCGATATATCGACTGGCTGGACGGCTGGCGTTTGATTCCCGATAGGGTCAAGATATTTTCCTCTACTCCACAGCTTCCAGATCGACTTAGGTGCCCACTCAGCCTCCTGACTAATAGGTACCGGAGGCTATTTCCCCGGAGGTAAAACGGCCGGGACTTGAAGCTGACCACTGACCTCCATTTAGTGCCGAGGTCGAGAATGGTGAAGCTATACCTCCACTCCCCATACTTCTTAATGGCACGGTGCTTGATTAATGAAGCGCAAGGAAAGCTTTACCTTTACCCGGCTAATATCACTCCTCACAAAATTATGTGTACAGCCACTGCAACGAGGCGACTTAGTGGAGCACTTTGTACGCGTCCAGTAGGAGAAGAGTTGGGAATCTTCATAAGAAGAAAAAGCAGTATATCTCCATCAGGAAGGTAGGGCACTGGGCACTATCTCCATCCATCCAAACAAGGCGTTCGGGTCGTATAGACTTTAAACAACACAAACTATCAAGGTTTAAGTTACGTCGTTAAAGAATGACAACGTAACAGTATTGTTAACATCTGTCAGAAGAACGCAGACGGTTACCAGTTAAAGAGGTGGGCCACAAAGGGACATTCATTCTTTACAACGCTTTGCGGGCGAGTCTACATTTTGTTCGGAAGGTGACACGACAAGCCGTTACTGATGCTGGGTCACCTTGTGGCCGCAGCCGCTCCCCACTGCCAGGGATGTTGTAACTTTCCGCATGTGTTACCAGCAGCTCAGGATGAAATTGGGTCAGTGGATAAATGTGAAGATAATGGACAGGTCAAGACAGAGAATTGGTTTCTTCTGGACCGGGTACAACAGATTCTTTTTTCTTTGAGGTTAATAGCGTATAAAACCTCAGTTACCTAAGATACGGGCGCTGAAGAGTAAAATATTTTATGTTGTTTTATTTTGATTTACTGTACGGCAGTTTTAAAATATTTCAAGACGTCTTTCCACTGTGGGGACCTTTGACACAATTCATGTCTGTCCTGTCTGTAGCGCCGCAAATGTACAGACTTATTGCTTCGAATGGATATATTTGCGTACTTGCTGCTCTGAATTGTGGTATCAAATCACAGCTTTGGTTAAGGCGTTAGGCTAAGAACATGTTAAACTCGAGGAATAGTAAAATAAAGCTATCCCTTTAACAGGCCGTGGAGGCCCATAGGCTTGTGAGATTTTGAGGGTCCCACATTTTCCAGACAGTCGGTTCGCAGATGGCAGTGAGGTTGTCAGCCTTACGCGCCGGCCGCCCTTTACCCCCAGGAATATTCCTGATATTCATTTCTGTTAGAGCTTGAGTCGACCCCAGGGCCATAATGCCGCTGGAAGGATTAGATAAATTGAAAAAATCCACCTCATCGGTATTCGATCCCGCTACCTTCCGGTTTGTAGCATAGTGCCTCAACCAACTACGCTACCGCGTGCCCCAAACTCGAGAAATAGTTGGTGTAATTCTTTTCAGAATCTTTTGTCTTCCCAAGTCCTATCCATAAACCTAAATTTCAAAATAGTATAGTATAAAACTACAAATGTAACTGTTCTTACATAACTTTGAATGTGAATTAATAATATTTTTTTCAGTGCTGTTTTCGCAACTTGCTTCGATGATCAGATGGCTGTGTGACTTTTGACACTGACATTACATTCAGTTATTTATGTAGGTGCATCGTATTGTTTCCTGGGTGAGTGAAATATCGATTAAAAATTAAAACTTGATATGTGAAGTCTATGCAGTCTTCATCCATCAATCACGGACACCGCAACTAGTAAATACAAGATAAAACCAACAAGACGCCCACACTGGAGACATAAGTACGACGTAGGTGTATATATTTAATCAGCCTCAAATTTTTAAAAACTTTAATTTTAAATATGAGCTTTTTCTTTCGTAATAGCATTAAGCATAAAGAGAAACACACAAACTTTAATTGACGCAAGTAAGGAGGTTGGTCTAGAAGTAAACACAGAGAAAACTAAGTATACTATGTTATTGTCTTGTCACCAAAATGCAGGGCAAAATCATGACAGGTTACAGATGTTTTCAAATGTGGCACAGTTCTGATATTTGGGGACGACGATAACATATCAAACCCTGATTTAGAAGCAAATTAAGAGGAGATTGAACTCGGGTAATGCTTGCTACCATTCAGTCCAGATTCCTTTGTCTTCTCATCTGCTGCCAAAAAGCTTAAAAATTAGAATATACAAAACTATAATTTTGCATGAGGTTCTGTATGGGTGTGAAACCTGGTCTCTGACTTTAAGGGAGGAACATAGACTGAGGGTGTCTGAGAACAGGGTGCTGAGAGAATATTTGGACCGAAGAGAAATGACGTGACAGGAGGTTGGAGAAAACTACATAATGAGGAGCTTCATAACTTGTAATCTTCTTCGAGTATAATTATAATGATCAAGTCAAGGAGGATGAGATGGGAAGGGTATGTAACACGAATGTGGAGAAGAGGAATGCATATGGATATTGGCGGGAAAGCCAGAAGGAAAGAGGCCACTTGGAAGACCAAGGCGTAGGTGGATTGGACAATATTAAAATAGATCTTAGAGAGGTATGATGGGATGGTATGGATTGGATTGATCTGTCTCAGGATGGGGACCAGTGGAGGGTTCTAGTGAACACGGTAACGAACCTTCGGGTTCCATAGACTGCTGGGAAATTCTTGAGTAGCTGCAGAATTGGCAGCATTAACAAGTGAATGTAACGTGACAGTGTGGCGAAGAGGATCAGTCTTCTGAACACTAAACAAATTTGTATAAAGCAGAAGTAATGTTAGGAATCAGTCAGTGTAAGAGGGTGCTCAAGTATAATATAGATGAACGTGAAAGCCGCGCCTCGCTCTGAAGAATTACAGATCCAAGCTCTTAAGAACAGGTAACTGAGTAGGAAATTGGGCCTAGGGGAGGAAAGTAACAGGACGTCGGAGGCAAGTAAATAATGAGAAATGTATGTTTTATAATATCCATAAAATATTATTAAAATGATCATGTCAAGGAAGTTGGATATGAAGCACGCATGGTACAGACGAGAAATGCATACATATTTTAGCGTGAAAACTGAAAGAAGAGACCCTTTTGGCGACGAGTACGGAAATTGGAGGTAGGATCATGTTCTCACGTCTATTAGTGACTATAGACGGGTTTTGATTTGTGAATAGATTTATTGACCACTTACAGGTCGTAACTAGAAACAACTGTAACACTATTGCTGATTTCCACACTAAAAATCAATCCACACTAATTTCTCTCAGTCTACTTTCACTAGTCTTTACTTGGTAACAGCTCTCCACAATGGCTATTCCTCTGCAGTGCCTTCACTAGGCGTTTCCTGGTACGAATCTTAGCAATGGAGATTATTCCGTTTCTGTTGCCAGCTGGTTAACACTCCAAACCGGCACCCTCAACTGCACTGCACTCACTCCCTCAGTTCTAGTTCTAGCTGCGTGGGATCCTCGTTATATAGCCTTGGGGCGGACGTGTAGAGAACTTCGCTTGCAACATCTTTTCTGTTGTTGCGTGACGTAACTGCGTACATGCTTACCCAGTCGATCCGTAGCAACGGCTGTACGCGTCACATCTCGTATCGTGACAGTGTCTCTGTTGTTGTAAGAGGTCATTACCCAGCAACGACTGTTTCTCTGGCAAATACGCCAGAATATGAAAATTATTATCAACGACGAAGTTTTAGAATGGACTGAAATGGCACAGCGAGTGTTGTGGCTGTCATTTTTTAAGACCGTGATGAAAATTAGGGTTTTACGAAAGACGGAGGATTTCTTGATCAGATGTGCGACTATAATCTTTTCAAAAGGGCTGTGGTCCATAGAATTGGTTACTTAGTGATTCTGGTATAACTATCTCGTAAAAAATTGATGAATTCATTTGCTTAGACCTACTCCGGTATAGTCAATTCTGTCATTGTTAACTAGACCACACAATGTGTTATGTACTAATTTCCATTATTTTATATATCAGTGGAAAGGAATTTTTGTAAGGTCCGTAAATGAAACCTGCGTGTGTGTTCGAAACAACTGCAAAGAGACACACCAGAACTGAACCTGTTGTACAACTAAATTGCGTTTCGTGACAATCGTAGGCATATTCAGAGAGAAGTCAGTTGCCATTGAGACAGTACTTTCCAGTATGTACTACTTTTTGTGCGTGTGCAGTAGTGATTTTCTGTTCGCATCTGACGTCACATTGCGACGTCAGATGTCCAGTGACGTCAGACAGGGGCGCGGCCTTACGCAACGCAGAGGTGCGTGCAGGGATGAAGGACCTTCACTTTAAACAGACTTTATAAGGTATGAGGAAGTAGCAGTGAACAAGAGGCTCCAACGCCTGATTTAACCTGAGGACGTTTCCCTCGGTAAGCTGTTTACATGTGTAAAGTACCCGCTGAATTAGATGCCTGATTCCTGGATGGTCAGACGTAAACTGCAGTCTCTGCAGAGTTTCTCTTTCGATACACAATTTGTAGACTTTCTACTGATTCTCGTTACGTGGGCCAGTTTTCACCACACCATGACGCATATTCAGGTAGAAGAGGTCTTCACATACGCAGGCTAGTTGGGATTGTGTTGAATGAGTCACTGAAGGGTGACAAGTGGTGGTCCTCCAGCGCGGGAGTTGGGTGGGAAGCCAACGTGCCCTCACAGTAAAAATTATCACGCTACGAAACATTAGATCAGTTAGTGATTTGGCTAAGGTCTGGACTGTCGAGGAATCGGGGTTCGATTTCTGGTAGGGGCAAGAAATTTTTCTCTTCTCCATGACGTCCAGACCCATCTTATTGGACAGTGGGTACCGGGAACTATTTACTCGGGGGTAAAGCGGTAAGGGCGTGATACAGACAACTCACCTCTAACGAGTGCCGAGATTAGGGACGGTGGAGCTATATTTCTGCTTCCTCGTACCTCTTAATGGCGTGGTGCTTATTTGGTTAAATGCCAGGTATTTACCTTTACGATTCTTTCGCATTAATTACTGATTACCGTGCAATATTTCAGTGCCAGTTTACTTAGTCTATAAATAATTATAAAGTAAAGTTGCTCCTGTGCTTAACAAATTAAGAACTAAGCCATGAAGAGGCGTGGGGGAGTGGATGTATAGATCCACATTTTCTTGACCTTGGCACTAGTTGGAGCTGAGTGGTCAGCTTCACGCCCTGGCCGCTCTACTCCCGGCGATAGAGTTCCTGGTACCCATTGCATAGGAGACTTGATGGGCCCCAGAGCTGGTCTGGACGACGTGAAGAAAATTCCTGACCCTACCGGGACTCGAACTCCGGCCCCTCTGCCGTCCAGCCCATAGTCAGTCACCGTCATTATGCGCATGGAATATGAAATTATACGTTTGGCTCAAGCGTGTACAGTTATGTACCCAATTAGAACGGTGTATATTTTTATAGTACGTGTCCCTAAGAAATTTCAAGACCCACCATTTGAAATGCTGTAGGACTGGTGGCACCTAAGAAATTCTCATGACACCAAATTTATATTGTTCCATCTTAGGTGAATAATCAGATAGTGGTATCTCATCCAATTCCGTAATGTTGTTAGTAGTGTCATTGAAGATCGCTTAATTGGTTCAAAATGTATTAATGACGAAAAGTCACACGAACATTACGACCTTACAAGACTTTCGTAGCCTCACGCGGTAGCGAAGTTGGTTGAGGCACTATGCTACACACCGAAAAATCGAAGTTTCGCTTCCCAATGAGGTCACTGGATTTTTCAGTTGACCTAATCCTTCCAAACGCACTATGGTCCTGGATTCTACTCGCCCTCTAACATAAATGAGTACCAGGAATCTTCCTGGGGATAAAGCGCGGCTGGCTCATAAGGCTGAAAGCCTCAACTCCATTGTGTAGAGAAAATGTGGGAGCCTCGACGTCTCACAACCTTATGGGCCTTCACGGCTTGTTACAGGGATAGCTTTACCTTTTTACTAAAATGAGATAAGCAGACCCAAACTTCAACAAAGTGCTCCGTCCATCCTCTGATGAGGCTTCAGCTTCGGTATTATTCTCTCCAGGAACGGGTTAGGACTTCCTGAGCAAGTGAGGGTTACAATTCCCACATTTCTAAGGTCTGCTAATTATAGGCTGTCATTATTAGGTCGCAGATTTTATACCTTGCCCCTGGAGCCGGTTGATAAGAATTCAAGAAATATCCTGGGTGTCAACTTAAGTCATCCTTGTATTCTTGTAACAAAACTTAGTACCCCGAGGGAAACATTTCATCCGAAATAAGCTCTTACATGTTTCATTGTACATTGTCGGCAAGAAACGAAGGGCATTTTTTTGCGACAGAGTAGCGTCGAATGCTGGCAGGATTGATACGTTTGAAAGGATGGTGAAATACGTCGCCTTCTTGCACCAGTCGTCTAGGCGTCCCGGTCGAGACTCGAACCCAGAACCTCCAAAATACAATAATACAGCGTTACCGCTACACCAACATGTGAGTTTTCTAGTTCTTAATTTTAAAGATGAGGCATGGTCAGTTTTCGGCATGTTAATGTACCCCCCCACTCCCCCTCCATTCCATTCCTCCCTCCTGTCCTGGATTTTCGTCCGAATATTCTGGTCACCCTACCTGATGATTCATAACGCTGTGGTAATTACTGTGTTTTGGGGAGGTACCCTATTTCAGTCTTGGCAAGATTTCAAGTTTACCAGACATGATTTTTCCCTGATTCTCTGTAGTTTCTCCAGGAAAATGAGGGTATTAGTTCTACACAACAAATTATTCATTTTATACAGTTGTTAAGTTACTCGGTCAAGATCGACGTCCGTGTATCTTCATAAATTCTTTCGTCTTGTTTAAATCAAGTGTAGTTAACTAATTCAAATACATGCCCACATTGACATCTTGTGTGCTTCATTAACATTTACGACTTTGTGTTGAACGTTCCTTTATGTTTGTTTGTCAGCATATAACTCGGTATTTATTTTATTTCGGAGCTGCGGTAGCTCAGTCGGTATAACAACGGGCTATGGGTTTGATCGGGATTCGATTCCCGGCAGGGTCAAGGGATTTTTCTTTACTGCACAGAGTCCAGACCAGCTGTTGTGCCCACCTAGCCCCCTATGCAGTTGATATAGGGGCTCTCTCCCCGTGGGTAAAGCGGCTGGGGCGTGAAGCTGACCATTCAGCTCAATCTAGTCCAGAGATAAGAGCTGACTAGCTGTAACTTGCACTCACTCCATGTCTTCACTACGTGGTATTTAATTAATTAAGCACAGGGAGAATTTTACCCTTGGCTCTTTATTTTTTCGAATAGTGCCTTACTACAGATCGCCTACAATCTTCCCATCTCATTCTGTGTTGTATATTCTGAACAGTTGTATGAGTGTTGTTAAATTGCGTAAGAACTACTCAATCTTAATGATTAAGTAAATGAAACTGCTACGTTCTGTGACCGCACACAGAAGAGAATATTCACGTGTTATGTGGCACATGAGAATATTTATTGTACACGTTTTTTTTCCTTTGCACTACAGCCCCAGTGGGCCTAGGCCTACCTCCATGAACTTATCCGTTCACTTCGGTTTTTCTAGATTTTACACATTCGGTAGGACTCCTTGGGCGGGTGATGAGCTCGTCGCAAGGCCTCTACCTGTACAGAAACAGAAAAACGCACACATACAAACTAAACATCCATGCCCTGAATGGGATTCGAACCCACGATCCCTGTTTCCAAGCGAGCGAAGACAGTACATGCCTTAGACCGCTCGGCTACCGTGACCGGCTATTGTACACGTATTAATTCGAATTTTTGGAATCAGGATTTCCACATGTTCCTAGAAACTTGTCATGACCTTTTAATTTAAAAGTGGGAGGTAGGGCCTATAAATGCCCCTGTTACTACATTGTTTCGATGTGTGGGAATGACCGTTGGCTGTGTTATTTTGCAATGTCGCGCTGTTGAAACAGGTTGTGCTTGCCGTATTCCCTTTCATTGTCGCTGAACTGTGGATTTGATTTGGGTATGTGTAACTCTTTGGAGTGATGAGTATGGGATTCCAGCTTTTATTCCACTAAACAAATTGTTCGTTATTGTTGTCTGTCTCTCTGCGTCTATGTACTCTGAGACTCGCTAGCAACAGAACAGATGACAGGTTTTGTTCGTGTTCGGTATTTTGAAGAGTTAATCATAGGTCGATGTCTACTGAACTCCCAAAATAGGGGCCTTTCATATTGGATCCCCAAACAGTAAATTTCTATTTTGTTGGAATGGGTGTAACGAATTTGATTAAATTCTAGTCATTTGTGACATTATCTGCTTAAATAAAACTTCATAGGTGGTATCTTCAAGAAAATAACGCTCCTCGCACAAGTGACCCAAGTGCGAAATGTTGAATTCCTCGAAAACGGCTCGATCAGTTGTGAGTAAATGGACCCAAATAATGTATTGTGACATATAGACCCGTTGCTGGGCACCGACTCATTAAACACATTCCCGCGACAACGAATACGCAGGCAACATTTGGATAACTTCCGTTGCTATGCAACGCGCTGTAAATACAACAGTAGAGGAAGATGTGTTTTCTACATGGTTCGCATTGCTGGGCAACGGTGTTAACAAATCCAGTCATCCAATCCAAAACCCGTTACTCATAGTCACAAAGTTATAAGCATGCGACAGTATTTTGTAGGCTAAAATATTCTTAGAGTAACGGGTTTCGAACAGTGGGCCTTCTGCTGTGTCTCATTCACAAAATATTGTGGCGAAGGAGGCGCTGACGATTTTATCAGCTTTCACAAGTTTGTAGTACCGATAGTCCGAAGTACGAGTAAAACTGAGTTAGTCATATTTTCTAGAAAACTAATATGCTCGCGCCATAGTTCAAGCGGTTAGCCGCTGGCTTCCCACCTCGGCGGCCCGGGTTCGATCCCAGGTCTGGTCAAGTGGGATTTGTGGTGGACAAAGTGGCGCTGGGGCAGGTTTTCTCCGAGCACTTAGGTTTCCCCTGCCAATCTTCAATCCACTAATTGCTCCTCAATCACCCTCACCTATCTGGGGCTGGTACAATAGGCCAGAAGTGGCCGCGGTAGAAGGGATTTAGTCCCACCCCAGTAGCAATAAAAAAAAAACCTCTTCCTCTGCCCCCCCTCCTGTTGAATCAGGGAAACGCTTTGTTTCACTTCAGTTTGTTAATCCTAAGACTGTCTGTAGGACTGTAGCAAGGCCGCTACTTAACACAAACACAGATTAAACGCACACAGACATCCATGTCTTGAGTGGCTTTCGAACCCACGATCCCAGTGTTCGGGCGAGCGAAGACAGTTCATGTCTTAGACTGCGCGGTCACTGTGATCGGCCAGTCTACTCTCTAGGGATTTAAAAACAAAATTAGGTATCATTAAGACAGAGTGCTGTGATCCGTCAAGCATATACGTATAAGAAAGAATGTGCAATATTTTTGCATCGAATTTTTTGAAGTTGTCATTCTGCACGCGGTAGCTTAGTTGGTTGAGTCACAGTGCTACAAGCTGGAAGATCGCGGCTTCGAGTCCAGATGAGGTGTTTTTTTTTCAGTTTACCTAAACCTTCCAACCGCATTCTGGTTCTGAGGTCGACTCAGCCTCTTACAGAAATGAGCACCAGGAATCTTCCTGGGGGGTAAAGAGCGGTCGGCGCTTAAGGCTGACAAACTTACCGCCATCTGTGAGCCGATTGTCTATAGAAAATGTAGGAGCCTCGACGTCTCACAACCTTATGGGCCTTCACGGACTGTCACAAGGATAGCTTTACCTTTTTGCTGTCTTCATACATAATAACACTTCTTGTTTTGTAATTTTCTATCATCAAACTATCAGAATTTTATGTGCTCCTTATGCGAAGTGTATAAAATGAAGACATAATTGGGAGGTAATATGCCTGCCCTTGTCGACTGTGAAGATGGAGGCATCATGTTCTGTTGAAGTTTGGTATCTGCCTACAAGACGACAATTATCAGCACACGGAAGACCATAATCTGAACAATTCTGCATCTTGAAGATCTCTCAAGTACTTAGATTATAATATTTTGGGTACAGTATTAAAATCGTGTGACATTAGCGTTTCCTGCAGCACTTCAGGAGAAATTAGCAAAAATGAGAGACCACCCAATAATCACGGGCTAAATTTTTCAGTCTTCTTGTAGATTGTATAATGAAGTAGTGGGGGCCTTGGCAGGGAGACTGTTTGACGGGTGAACAACCCATTCCTGGCTGTCGTCCACAGTATTTGGATGTCGGCCGCGACTGTGTTGTGTTCTCCATGCTGACAGACGGGCTGCGGGCTGTGGATCAAAACCAAAGCAAACACCCTCTCCCCATGAACTGTTCTACTTGCCATGCCACACTGGCAGCTTGTTCAGAGACAGTGGCGAAACTAGGTGGAATTTGCTGACAGTGCAAAGTGAGAACGTGGGGAAACCCCGGTCGTAATCTCCGTGGCTTCATCTTTGGCAAAAGAGAATGTTTTATGTGAGGTTTATTATTATGCTGCGATATAATTATTTAATCGCGCAATTCTGTTAATTTAGTTTGCTCTGTCTCTTGTTTGTTCCTCTGTATACGTATTTCGAAACATCCAACACAACAGGAACACATTTTGCAATACTCCTTAGAGCGATGAGACACTTTCCTTTGTGACTTCTCCATCTTCATTTTGGCACCTCAACCGGACTCAAGCCTTGGCCTCCTCTACTGTCCGCATCTCGGTTTCGCTGCCCTGTTAGGTGGGGAAATGTGGGGGAGCGAAAGACGGAAGTTAGGGGTAAATGCATATCATGAAGAATCAACAATACGTAACACACTTGGCAGAGTTTTTCAGAAGTATTTGATTGTCTGATAAATTTGTGTACAAAGCTGACAAGTCACTTAATTTTCCAATACTGTTACTAGAATTCATGTGGCCCGTAGCGAGAGGACATGTTACCATTTCTAAAGAGTGTATAACGAAAATTCCTTGCAGGATCGTAATGCGAGTCCAGAAGGGTCTGAGGAAAACTGATCACCTAATTTCCTTTGCTACGACATGGACAGCATAGAAAACTACGCGTCCAACAATTCTTCTTTTGTTGCTTATGTAATGATGGCCTCGATAACGTTTTTACAGAGCCGTTGCCTAGGAAAGATAGAGGACACAGACACACAGATTAATGGGAAAGGAAATATACGAGTGCTTCGTTGAGATGGGCTCAGATGCCATGATACCCGTAGTAAGTTTCATGAGGACTGGTATAGGCAATCAAAAGTTAATAGGGAGATGGAGGGAAATAGACACATAGACATCATGGTCATCTCATAAAACTATTTTTATTTTTGAATATAAGGAAAGTAGGCTAAATTATACATATATTTAAATCAACAGTCTGACTCTAGGTCTAGACAAACAACCTTAAACTAATCTACCATCACTGTTTTAAATTGTGAATTATTCCGTTTGTAATAAAATGAAGTCCTTACTTAAAAGACTATGAGCACAGACAACTAAAGTGAAGGACACAGTGAAGAGGGGCACTGAAACAGCCGCTAAAAATGAAATGATGAAATTATTGCAAAGGTTAATTAACTCCGTCCAGGTGACTGATGGTTTTCTTTTTGATCTTTAATCCTTAACCTCTTTTGGTCCTATAGACCATCTTCAGAAGGATGTCAATACAATTAGAAACCATTGTTACAATAAGGTTTATGAATATTAATATGTACAATATCATCATAATACAGCGTACAAATCTAATGTTTTTAAACAACTACAGCGGCTTGTACCAACACGTTAAAATATTTATTACAGTTAGTGTGTTTAAAAATGTTAAAATTTTTAAGCCAAATTTGTACGTGTCACTTCTAATTCCTCCCCTCGAAGGAAACCAAGCGTCCACTGCCCCGCGGTTCCGTCGGTAAAGTAAAAAGTAAAGGTATCCCTGTAACAGGCCCTGGAGGTTCATAAGGTTGTGATATGCTGAAGTTCCCACATTTTCTAGACAGTCGGCTCATAGATGGCGGCAAGGTTGTCAGCCCTACGCGCCGGCCGCCCTTTACCCCCCAAGAATATTCTTGGTACTCATTTATGTTAGAGGCTGAGCCGTCTCCAGGGCCATAATGCGGCTGGAAGGATTAGGTAAATTGAAAAGAATCCAATAATCTCATCGGGACTTGAACCCCCCACCTTCCGGCTTGTAGCATAGTGCCTCAAGCAACTACGTTACCGCGTGCCCCGGTTCCGTCGGTTCCGGATGAAAATATCCTGCCAAGCAAATTAACAGCAACAACGACGACGACGACGACGACGACAACAACAACAACAACAACAACAACAATGTAACAGTGCAGTGGTCTCCCCAAATAATAAGTGTTGCCTGATCATGGCCCATGTGCGGCCGAAACATGTAGCAAGGCCAACAAATGTACATAGTTAATGTAAAAGAAAGTAAAATGGTGAAGGTATCCCTGTAACAGGCCGTGGATGCCCATATTGTAACACAAAATAATTCATGAAATGAAAATTATAACAAATATGTTATTGCCTATCATATAAAGAGTAATGAAAGAACAAAAGTATTTTAGCAAAACAAAACTATATTATTATAATTATATTAAATTATATTTTGTCAGTTATTAATGTGGTTATGACCTGTTAATGAGATGCTTGAGCTTTTATTCTGGCACGCCAGCACATCAATTCGGGGAAGAATATTAATTTTGCGTACCCCGTAAGGTGTCTTCGCATACTTCAGGTAGATGACCATTTAACTAGACCACTACATCTATGTTATCAGCAGGGACAAGAATTTCTCTATTGGCAGCAGCATGTATAATGACTTTTTGACACACAAAGGCCCCTATCCAATGGAAGCCAAGCAATGCTTCCGTAGATGTAAATCAGCCGGAGCTTACAGCTGAACCGAATTTCGTAATATGGCGTATTCGCTTCATACAAGAACGATTGAGTTACAGAAACAGCCTTTTCTAAGTAATACACACACTCAACAATAGAACAACTGATTTATGTAACTCGCATCTAGGCAACGTATCGGTAAACATATTTTCGCGCAGGCTCAATGACGTCACAACCAAACGGTGATCAGCTATCACGTGACTTATGTTTTCTATGTCTGCGTTACGCAATAATAGAACTGTGTTTTCTTCTTTGTCTGTGCCGCGGATGTATAACACGAGTCTGCTTGCAGAGTCGTAAAGTAACTCTGACTCTGACTCTGACTAAGAGTTAAGGAGCGTTTTTAGTTGAGTTCCGAGGTTCCAGGGCAAGAAATGGCAAGAAGGTTTCATAGTCATTTGAAGTGCTAGTTTTTGTTTTGAGATCCGTTGCCAGGATACGACTAGTAAAGACGGAGAATCGTAGTGCGTGTGCAACGGTGAACTGGAAAGTGTGCAAATCACCGATAGCGCTGTACTGATTGTAACTAAGAGATATTATAACCGAAGTGCTAATAAGTCGATTCAGCCGATCAGGAACCAGTTAACTTAATCACGCGTACCACTCTACACGTGCCAGTACGTATACTTAGAATGCATGGAAGTTCACGTCCATTCTTGCGTTTATCTTTCATGCTGTAATATTTATGTAAGTCCTCATTCTGCATATTAGATTGAAAAACATTCTAGCATATAACATCCTCTTCAGTTGGTTAGCGCTGTTAAGGTCAGACAGAATTCAAACTCTGTTAATGCCTCTGACGCCTCTTACTGACAAGTTTCTTAGTTTAGCTGATTTACGGGGCCATCAAGAAGGAACGGCGAACAACATGACCCCTGAAGGTGAAATGGATAATTCTCCCCGATTTGTCTCATTCAAAACCTTAATATTAACTCTACACTCTCTGCCCTCTCTGCTGCCCTACTTCACATACACAAGGGATGAGTGACAGACATAAGGGTGGAGGTAATTCAAGTAGTTTATCATCCTGAGTTACTGCTCTCCGACATCGTTGGAGAAGGGGCCTGTGTCCCACAATTTGTTGACACGTCAAGTTTTTTTGTTTTCTTTTTGTTTATGGACTGCTGGTCAAAAATGTTCTTTCACAGCACTGACCTCATTTACATGGGTTGTTTGCAGAAATTCTCAGTTTTATTATCAAGGAAATCAGATTGAAGTGATTTAAAAATGAATGTATTTCAAACTCTCTGGAGTGTTGCTGGTGTATGAGCATCATCAACATCGCCATGTCTGCTGCAGTACAACCTTCGCTTCGTTATTTATTGGGTCACGAGTGTAGCACGTGGCTACACGATTGGAAGGTCTGTGTATTGTGACCACTAGCTGAAAAAAAAATTCAAATTCAACTCTCACATGAGTAGACATATATTCCTTTGTTAAAATTGCTTTGATAGCAAGTTTTCTGGCTATGTTTACCAGATGCCGCTCGTGTAATCAATCTTAGCTATGTCACTACGAAGATTGTTCATAAATGTGGTTCCCTAGGTCATAAAAATTAAACGAAAAGCCATTTTTTTTTCCTTGGCACTACAGCCCCAATGGGCCTAGGCCTACCTCCATGAACTTCTCCGTTCACTTCGGTTTTTTTTCTATATCTTACACATTCGATAGGATTCCTTGGGCGGGTGATCAGCTCGTCGCAAGGCGTCTACCTGCACACAAACACAGAAAAACGCACACACACAAACTAAACATCCATGTCCTCAGTGGGATTCGAACCCACGATCCCGGTTTCCAAGCGAACGAAAACAAGTACATGCCTTAGACCGCTCGGCAACCGTGACCGGCACGAAAAGCCATTACAATGTTAAATATAGCTAATTTATTTCACCGAAGTAAAATTATTTAGCATTTGTTGCATGCTACCAACCCCTACCAAATTCTACCACCTATGAAAATGCTTGATTAACACATGTTACAGGCTAGGAAACCTTCACTTATTTAAAATCTCTCGAGCACTACTGGTGCAGTGATTGAGACTAGCTCTTTCTAAGGGGCCCAACTGAGTAGGTTTATCCTTCCCTATCCACCTGAAGACGGAGACAGATCCAGTCTCCGAAACATCGTGGTTTTTTGTCTTTTACATACCAGACGATGGGTGAAGTCCAAAATAAGCCAAAAGAAGTACAGTATACACCATCGTCAGAATCCTTTCAAGTCTATCATAATTAATATTGCTTTAGCGTACCAACTGTAAATAGCTGGATTTCCATTTTATCAGTGCGTCTTTTGATTGAAGGTATAGCTAACGAATTCGTGGCTAGACCACTCCTTCATTCAACTTCTTCCCCCTCCTCTTCTCTGATGTAGCCTTAACTTCCCTACTAACGACTTCAGTATTTATAGTGGACTTACTGTTTCTTTGTATTCAAGAACTAAGCTTCATCCGTGCATTAAGAGCTGATATATAAGCTATTAATTATTACAAGGGCCGGTCACGGTGGCCGAGCGGTCTAAGGCATGTACTGTCTTCGCTCGCTTGGAAACCGAGATCGTGGGTTCGAATCCCACTCAGGGCATGGATTTTTAGTTTGTGTGTGCGTTTTTCTGTGTTTATGTACAGGAAGAGGCCTTGCGACGAGCTGATCACCCGCCCAAGGATTCATACCGAATGTGTAAGATCTATAAAAACCGAAGTGAACGGAGAAGTTCATGGAGATACGCCTAGGCCCACTGGGGTTGTAGTGCCAAGGAAAAAAAAATTATTACAAGGAAGTGCAGTAGGATTTCTTTCATGTCACATCTCCCATAATGTTTGTTTATGACTCCATCAGGCGTCCGAAAGTATGTGTCGAGGTCTAAACAGCCTTTTGTTGGAGCTAGGCATTTTTTTTTCAAATTCTAGATATTTTACTGTCAGTAGGACTCCTTGGACGGGGTGTCAGCCCGTCGTAAGGCTGATACCTCCACAGAGGACAGCACAGACACAGAATAAACGCACACACAGACATCCATGCCTCAAGTAGGATTCGAACCCACGATCCCAGTGTTCGAAAGAGCGAAGATGATTGATGCCCTAGACCGCGACGCCACTGTGATCGGCATGTAATTGTATAGGCAATAAACATTCTCTAAGATTAAGGGAGAGGAGGAAATCTTCAGAACATTTTAATGTATTATATTATATAGAAGTGTCTTAAGGCATTGGCTTGCAAATTGGAGAAGATGCTTCAAAACGGTGATAGAAGATAAACGAACTAAGGTCCGATCTTTGTTCTTGCCTCACTTATAGTGAGGAATTTGGAGAAAGGCTCCTTGAACTTTTATGCTCATTTTGATGCAATGAAGACAGGTGACCTAAAAATGTCATACGTGGGTCACGGTCGGAAAAATGAATGATTGGAAAGCCGAAATATAAGCCTAAAACAGACAGGAGCCCACTATCGATTATGGGACGTTATAGTTTAAGAGACGTGACTAAAATGAAATTGACTGAGATGGAAGGTGAACACAAAAAACAATGAAGAATACAATCGAGGAGGAGAAGAAGAAGAGGAAGAAGAATACTGATAATTACATCGAAGATCAATACATTTACACTGATTGTTCGCGGTGTTAGTTCTGAAACATATGTCGAATGTAATGAAAAAGTAAAGTGAAGCTATCCCTCTACCAGGCCATGAAGGCCCATAGGGTTGTGAGACGTTGAAAGTCCCACATTATCTAGACAACCGGCTCAAAGATGGCGGTAAGGTTGTCAACCTTACGCGCCGGCCGCACTTTACTCCCCAGGAAAAGTATTTAATTAATCGATTCCTGGTACTCATTTCTGTTAGAGGCTGAGTCGACCCCAGGGCCATAGCGCAGCTGGAAGGAATAGGTCAATTGAGAAAAATCCAATGACCTCATCGGGACTTGAACCCGCGACCTTCCGCCTTGTAGCAGAGTGCCTCAACCAACTACGCTACCGCGTCCCTCAAATGATATATGATGAGATTAATTTTGTACAAAATCATTTATTCAGTGAGTATCCTGGTAAAGTATCTTGACTTTTGTAAGAACGCGATGCTCCATCTTCAAGGTCGAATTGTATTCGTTCGCTTCTAAACTGCAACCAGGTAGTACGGTGTCATGTCCCATAGGATAGTTATATTTTGCAGCTAAGATAGCATATAATGTTAATGTCCGGCATGTGACCCTTTCTGAAATGAAATAGCTTTCCTCACTCCGCTACCTCACAGAAGATAATAATATGTAGTAAAAGTGACGTATTTATGTTCAGTTAAAAACTGACGGGACATGCTCCACGTCTCTAAGTTTAAATTCTTCCGTCGTTTCAAAATTTCACCATCACTGTCCTGGCACACTTTTCATTTGCTGTAAGAAGACATTTGGTTAGCAGAAATGAGAACGCGTATGTAGATCACCGAAAATCATGCAGGATTTGAGGTTCTCACAGCGGTGGTTAGGGAGAGTTCTGATTTCTGAAATATATTTCCATGTAGTCCTTTGAAGGTCAACCGAAATTATAGAGAAACATGTCGCCTCCATCTTTAAGCTTTGCTCTCTAATTGCCTCATGCTGTTTTTTTTTCTTGAGTTATTATCTGAACCTGACGATGTAGTTGGCGAGTTCACCCGAAACGCCGGTTGATTGTCAACATATTAAACGTCGTTATATACCAGAAGACGGAACTCGTTAAAATCACAGTTACAATAAAAATACACGATTGCAGTAAAATGTGAAAGAAGCAGAATTGTAATATAATATTACAAATCTACGAAGGAAGCCGGAACTTAGTGTTGAATTCGTGTTTCAGACGTTGTGTTCCTTTGTATGCAACTGTCGCAAATTTACCAGATAAATCATTTCAGTGTGTTTCCCTCTAATGCTAACATTTTGGCGTTTTTGTTTACTGTGCTCTGCAGAGATAGTTTTGTTCTGTGCCAATGGCGACGCAGTAGTGGGCCTTCGAAAATTTCTCTCAAATACAACGGCCAGACAACTCGTCTGGAATAATGGTTTAGCATTTATTCATTCATTAATGGCTCTACAGCCCTTTGTTGGGCCCTGGCCACTTTTTGAGTATTGGGGATCAGCCCGTCGCAAGGCCGCTGCCTACACAAAGAACAGTACAAACACAGAAATAAACACACAGACATCCATGCCTCGAGTGGGATTAGAATTTAGAACCCACTATCCCAGCGTTCTAGCGGCCGAAGAGAGTTCATGCCTTATACCGCGCGGCCACAGTAATGGGCAGTGGTTTACCATTGGATCATACTTACTTACTTATGGAGCTGAGTTCTTCTTGAGGAGCCGCCAAATCTGCAGCTACTCAAGAATTTCTCAGCATTTTATGGAACCTGAAGGTTCATTACGCCGGTCACGGTAGCCGAGCGGTCTAAGGCAGGTACTGTCTTCGCTCGCTTGGAAACCGGGATCGTGGGTTCGAATCCCACTCATGGCATGGATGTTTAGTTTGTGTGTGTGCGTTTTTCTGTGTTTGTATACAGGTAGAGGCTCTGCGACGAGCTGATCATCCGCCCAAAGAGTCCTACCGAATGTGTAAGATCTAGAAAAACCGAAGTGAACGGAGAAGTTCATGGAGGTAGGCCTAGGCCCACTGGGGCTCTAGTACCAAGGAAAAAAAAAAAAGTTCATTACGGTGTTCACAAGAGCCCTCCACTGGTCCTTATTCTGAGCGAGATCAATCTAATCTATACCATCCCATCCTATCTCTCTAAGATCCATTTTATTATTGTCCACCCACCTACGCCTTGGTCTTCCTAGTGGTCTCCTTACTTCTGGCTTTTCCACCAATATCCACGCATTCCTCTTCTCCCCCACACGCTACATGTCATGCCCATTTCACCCTAAGTGGCTTCATCATCCTAATTATACTTGGAGAAGAGTGCAAGTTATGAAGCGCCTCATTATGCAGTTTTACCATTGGATCATAACATTTTTAAAAGATGTGCTCGACTTGGAGTATACATACAAGGAGGAATCAGAAGTAGGAGCAATGTAATCAGAATCAAGGCAACAGCACTGCACTATTAACAGGTGCATTATTTTTCAACATGGTCCTGCTGTTTTTCAACATACTAAAATGCAGCTTTGCACATGCTTATGTTTGAAGTTGGAATTAAATATTTTTGGCCCGAGCGGCAAACCATGTATCCACCGCCTGCAATTCATGGTCACTGGCAAAACGACAGCCCCTTAAATCATTTTAAGGGGGTTCAAACAGATGCAAATTCGACAGAACAAGGTCAGTGCTTTATAGTGGATGTTGTTAGATCTCAAAGTGTAATTGCTGGAATGTTCCACAGATGTGACGGCGAGCGTTAACATGCAACACGACAACACCGTGTGACGGTTGTCCTCGGCTTTTAATCCGAATCGCGGGCTTCAGCACGTGACGCAGGATCTCAGTGAAAAACGCATTTCCTGGTGATATTCATGGATTTGTCCTTGCGATTTCCAATAACCATGACTGCACTCTTTCTTGGTGGAGATTTGAACTTATTTTTGACAGGGGATGTTAGATATTTCCATCTCTTACTCCTACGATTGCTTTGTGGCTCATAGGGGTGGATCCATGTTTCATCACAAATAAAAATGAGACAAAAGAAGAAGTCACCTTAATTGAAAAACGTAAACTCTAAGAAGATGAATAAAAATATTGGTAAAATATTTACATGTATGATCGTCTATCCAAAACAGTACTGTCACGTGTAGGGGTCTTGTATAAGACTGGTTTTGGTTTGGAGGATTGGAGTTATTGCACCATATACAGTATTCAGAACTCGGGACTACAGGTATTACAGCGCTATCTCCGATCTACACACTTTACAGTTCACCGTTACACACAGAATGGAGTTCTAAGTCTTCACTAGTCGTATCCTGCCAATGGATTTATAACAGTCCCACCGTCACTTAAAATCACACGTGGAGCCTTCTTGTCAGAGTACAGTTCATTTCTTACCATTATTCTCAAGCTTCCAATTCCGAAAACTCGACTCAATTCAATTCTTCTGCCCCCAAGCTCGTATCCTGGCAGATTGGCTTCCCGAAATTCGGCTGTACTCCATACTTCCGGCTACTCTTCTGTATTGCCGAACACTTCTTTATAACCACTTTCCACGAACCACTCAGAAAACACAGCTTCTGTTGTTAAGAAGGTGTGTTTACTGATCTGTTACCTAGCAATAAACGTCATGTCGTCGCGCGAGTTTGCTTCTTCGGGAATGTGTTTGCCGAGCCGTTGCCTAGCAATGGGTCTATACTTCTCAGTATTATGGCTTGATATTACTTCAGTTGATTCTGACCACCCATCGAGAACAAGTATAACGATCAAATATGCACAAGCTCTACCTATTCTGACCTGTATTCTGGGAAGTTCCTGGTTCGAATCTCAACCGGGCCATTGGACATCTTGACTCAGGTCTTTGTGGTTTTCATCAGGTCCTTGAGGCAAATTCCGGAGTATTAGCTCGATTAGAGCACGAACTCTTCCTTCTAAACCCCTTCCAATTCACATTCAGAAGTCGTCTTACCATATACTCTTGATACCTATAGGATTGTTAAATAATCCACGAGAAAATTCGTTATGACCTTGTTGCAGCCGGTGATGTATCTCCACACAGTTACGCGTGTGCTCTTTCGTGAGCTGTTTCGTAACCCAGCTTCCACATACCTCACGCAAGTGAAGACTGCGGTAAACGATTTCGGGGACAGGACAGGGACTGAAAAAACAAACTCCGTGGCCTGTAGTCCGCAAGCGAATTATACCGACCGAGCGACGGCCGCTTGTCGGCGAAATTAATGCCAAATTTTGCGGACAGAGGGTGTCGCGTGGTCAGCGCAACGAATCCCCACGGCCGTTAATCTCGGTTTTCTAGACCGGAGAACAGGGACTGATCTGTAGTTAAATTGACACTTCATCGATAGTCGGAAACTGACGCGTGGTGGGTTCAGTGTTTCACTCAGAACTTATGTTCTATATGACTTTGCACACGTCATTGACCGTAATATAATTTTGTCTGCAGATAAGGGTCACACAATCATCGCACCGCACAGAAACAAGAATTGTTTCTTATTGCATTTCGTTTAATGTTCACCATGTTGAAAGAAGTTCCGATTAAAATTTAAAATATTAGTTGGACCTATATTATACTCGTCTGTCTTATATCTGCCATTGTTAAATGTTCAACCCCCCCCCCGACTATTATACCTAGGTGGCTGCTGTACCGGTAACGCTCTGTACGGGAGGTACTCACTTCGAATCTTGGGCGGGACTTCGACTGCTGTGATTACGGAGAGTACTTTGATTATGCTACAATTGAATACTTCCATATCCCTTGGAATATTGTATTCACAGTTCATTGTTTCATTCGACGCCACACAGTGTGTAATACAAACAGCTTTGTAAATTAAACTATAGACCCCACTAATATAAGGAGCCGGGATACTTCAGTCGGTATAGCGACTGGCTACTGGCTGGAGGACAGAGGATTCGGTGTTCGAGTCCCGGTGAGACAAGAATTTTCACTTCTCCAAGTCATCCAGACCGACTGTGGGGTCCACCTAACCTCCTATGCAATGGGTACCGGGATGTTCTTTCCTCGGGGGTAAAGCTGCCGTGGCGTGAAGCTCACCACACACGTCAAACTAGTGCCGAGTTCAAGAAAATATGGATGTATACATCCACTTCCCATACGCCTTCATGGCGTAGTACTTAATTAGTTAAGCACAGGGACAGCTTCACTTTAACCCACTAATGAAATTTAATGAACGTTGCTCTGCTTTAATTCGGCAGTTCTGGCTAAAGGTATTCCATAGTTTCTGTTTGCTACCCCGAAAAATAGCACCCCAAATCCTGTCAGCTGTTCTTCCGACCTTTTTCCAGGGTACGCTCAGTATTCTGGATTTAGGCTGTAACCGTGGATGAGAAGACTTCTGTTTTCTAAGGTATAACGCCGTCTTCTCCGTTGATCGTCAGCCGACGTTCCGGAGGCGATATGTTCCTCCGATTTCTCCGTTGATTTTAAACTGGCTACACGGCGTTATATCCTAGAAGGCCGCGCCATAGCTCAAGCGGTTAGTCGCTGGATTCCCACCGCGGCGGCCCGGGTTCGATCCCGGGTCTGGTCAAGTGGGATTTGTGGTGGACAAAGTTGCCCTGGGGCGGGTTTTCTCCGAGTACTTCGGTTTCCCCTGCCAGCCTTCATTCCACCAAATTCTCCATCATCATAATCACCCGGGGCAGACTGCAATAGTCCAATCAGTGGCCGCCGTGCCGAGTGGACCCAGTTGGACTGCAGCCCCCAGTAAGCGAATTAAAAAAAAGTGTAATTATATCCTAGAATACTCTGTACACTTCTGGTAGGAAGATATCAAGACATTCTAGGTGAAGTGGCCATTGTTTCCAAAGTGACTCCATGTAATTCTGTGTTAGTACCTTGAAACTTATCGCGGTCGACTTTTTCCTAATTCTTACTTACCCACCATTCGTATGTTCATTTGATCATTCGACGGTAAATAAGCTCTGCAGCTGAAAAGCGTTGTGAAATAACAAAGAACCAGGGAATTAATCGCTGTATCTGTATCTGTATCTGTATATGTTACAAGCAGTTAGTGGACACACTGTGCAGAAGTGAAATAGACTGATTAGAAGCGCAATACGATTTGCGCTGCAATCATTGAAGGACGCGGACGCGGAAGAATTTATAACATTTATAGCGAGTAGGGGAGAAGTAAAACAGTTGGAAGGTCGACTTTTGAGTTATGAGTAACTTCCTTGTTTCTTTTGAACTTTAGTAGGACTGTTTACAGATGTTGATTCAGCGCCGGGATCTTGTTCTTTTGAAATCCAGATGTTTATCGCAAAAGATAGCTGGTACGTGTAATATGACGCCTGAAGTAATTCATTCTAAATAGCCCTGAATAGGTTCAGCTCGATTTTTTTTATATAGATGTAGATCAGGAGGACAGAATACCCAGAACATTTCAAAATTTAAATAGTTTGTTTTAACACTTTGAACCTTGAAATAAAAAACACACAAAACGTCTCCATTACAAAGATGAACCGGCATAGCCTATAATATTTGTGGAAATCCTACAGTCATTGTTTATTGTGAGAGTAGTATTGTGACGCATAGACCCATTGCTAGGCAACGGCTCTATAAACACCTTTCCGCAGAGACAGATTCTTGGTAAAGAGCCCGTTACTAGGTAATGCGTACAACAATACGCGACGTCCATTGCTAGACAATGTACGTGCTTCCTGTGAAGTCCACCCCGAGGCTATGTAACGAGAAGCCCAGAATATCTGACAGTAACGTGAGGCAATTGACGACCAATCGAAGACCATCAAATGGACAGACCTACATGGAAGCCCTCCTGCTCTTCCTTGTTACCTTAAGAAGAAACGTAAAATCTCAAGAGACATTCAAGCTGAATAGCCTTAACCATATAATTAAGGTAGAATCATACAGAGCTCAAACTGGCCTTATACAGCGCCACAATTGCCAAAACTTTGGCCATGTCTGGGCTACTCCTACGATGTATTTGATGTGGTGGTGGCCACCTGCATAAGGAATGCTCCGAGAAGACGAATACAGAATCTACGCCGAGCTGCTGCAGTTGAGCCCTAGTAGAAGGAGAGAAACCTCATCCAGCGTCATACCGAGGTTGCAGCCATGCGAAAGGAGAGTACAGCGAGCTCCCAAGGGATCCTCTGTGAGGACGTTCTTTCTCAGTTCACCTCACCAGAGCAGTCATACGCAGCTGCACTGCGTCAAGACAATCAACACCAGCAACCAAAGACACCGCGTGCAGCAGTAGTTGCTGACAGGTCTGTCAGTACAGGCTCCCAGCTCGTCTAACAGTGACGCTGTAGCCACTGCAGTGCATCAGATCATGACAGAGCTCAGTGGAGCTCATTCACAAGAAGACATTACAAAAATGGTACTTAATTGAATGCAACAAAATGGCTGCTACAGTTCATAGGCCGCTCAGAATCATAGCATTTAATGCAAATGGCATTTGGAGGCAGCGCTATGAGCTCAGTAAACAGCTGCAAGACTTACATATAGATGTGGCTCTTCTCTCAGAGACACTACTCAAACCCCATGATAGATTCTTTATTCCAAATTATCACTTTTATCGTACTGACCGCTTCCCAGGAAGAAAAGGCGGAACTGCCGTTGCAGTGAGAAAAGGCATTCCCCACAGCCATGTAGACCTGCCTCCGCTTGTTTGAATAGAGGCCACAGGGGTTTGCATACCGATCGTTAGTAGCGAAGTACTACTTGCAGCAGTCTACGAAGTATAAGTATAAGTCCCCAGGCCACTCCTGGAATGATGCTGACATCACTGAGCTCTTAAGCTTTAGACATAAGTCGATACTGGCAGGAGATCTGAATGCTAAACATCCATTTTGGAATAATGGTGTTTCCTACCCATCAGGCGTGAAACTGCTGAATTTACTGCAGATAAATGAGTTCCAAATTTCAGCACCACAATGTCCCACTCATTACTCTCCTACGGGAAATGGTGACGTGCTCGATATTGTTGTGCACAAGAATGTCCGGCTGTCAGAAGTCACTGTCTCTGATATTCTGGACTCAGATCACTTATCAGTTGTTTTCCACTTGCTAGATCATGTTAGAACAAGAAATCTTTCGGAGGCGGTTGACAAATTCACAGGTTGGAAGGGGTTTCAAAGCTTGGCCTCTGAATTAATTTCAACTAGGATCCAAATTATCTCGGAGGAAGAAGCCGATAAAGCGGACCGCGACTTTACTGCCTCTATAGCTTCTGTGTATAGGCTATCGACAAGCAAAATTACACCCTCGGACCTTAATAAGGACATACCTGGTCTGGAAGGTTTGCTGAAACATAAGCGGAGGTTAAGGAAACTGGCAAGTAACCCGGGATCCAGCATGTAAAACGGCACTCAATTGGGTCTCCAAAACCATCAGGCGAATGACCCGTAGAAAGGCACTAGAACGGTGGGAAACAAAAATAGGGAACTGTGAGGTCACACCCCAATCTCTGTGGCCTATTGCGAAATCGCTTATGAAAATGGATGGACCAAAGGCACCAACCGCTGTTCATGGACCTTTAGGAATAACACATAACCCTGATGAGAAAGCCAACGTGATAGCGGATTGTTCAGAAAACGAGTTCACATCTCATGAGCTATGTGACGAAAGCCATGTGCTACAGGTAGAGACTACAGTACAAGCTCTGCTTGCATCTGTAGAAGGCACTACGTTGGGGAAAGTACGACCTTGTGACATACATAAATTAACAAATACATTAAAATTGCAAAGGCTTGTGGACTTGATGGTATTCCAAATGAATGCTTTAAGCATCTTCCAAGAAAACCACTGGTACACCTGACACATTTATTTAATCACTGCCTTCGGCTGTCCCCTTTTCCAAAGCCTTGGAAAGAAGCAAAGGTTATAACGTTACCGAAACCCGATTAGGACCTAAATTTTCCTCAAAATTTACGCCCGATTAGCCTCTTGCCTACAACAGGCAAGATATTCCAAAAAGTTATTCTGAAAATAGTCTAAAGGCCCATTGAAGAAAAAGGCCTGATAAATGCAAACCAGTTTGTTTTCCGTGCCCGTCATAGCACGACACTTCAATGTATGAGGCTTACGGACCACGTAACCTTAAATTTCAACAATAACACGTCTACAGCTGCTGTGTTCTTGGATAAAACATGGCACACTGGCTTGCTATATAAATTATCTACATTATAATTTTCGATAAGTCTAATCAAGCTTATTAGCTCTTTCCTTTCTCAAAGAAAATTCAGTGTTTCGGACGAAGCTGAAATGTCTACATCAAGGGAGTGCTACGATACGCCCCAAACACCTGGTCTGTCTAGGTCTCTTTGCTGACGACACCTGTATATATGCGACTGACTGCAAGGTCTCAGTGTTATTGAGACGTGGTGTGATCGCTGGAACATAAAAATAAATGAAGATAAAACTCAGGCAATCTACTTCTCTCATAGACTTAGGCCCCCTCAGACTCATCTTACATTGAATGGGCAGAATATCCCCGTTGTCAATCATGTAAAATATCTGGGCGTAATCTTCGATGAGAGGATTACGTGGAGATTTCAGATAAGAATGATTGAAGCCAAGACCTTCAGAACATTTATTAGAATCATCAGTAATCACTTACGCTTGTCCCGCCTGGGAATTAGTGGTAGACACCTACCTCCTAAAATTGCAGCGCATGCAAAACAAGGTTTTGCCTACCATTGGAAATTTTCTATGATGCACACCAGTCCGCAACTTGCACACGGCTTTAAACTTTCCGTTTGTATACGATTATATAACAAAATTGTGCAGACGACAAACAGAAGTCATACAAAATCATGATAATGAACATTTTCGCGGTATAGGACAAGGTGAAGCCAGACACAGAAAATATAAGAGGCTTAAACTTGGCGGTGGTCAAGCTTGTGATCCTTCAAATGACTAAGTTTTCGTTGTAGCATAAGATATTGACGCTGATCATTCTGAGCCCTTATTTATTTGGATGATTATAGATGTACATGAAATTTATTTCTAATTAATTGTCGGTAATTTTAATTTCAAAAGTCTTATGTTTCGATATTACTGAAAATGTATTGTGATCTTTAATATCGTATTTCATTGTCTGGGACTTGCAATACGGTGTTTATGTTGAAATTTCTAGATTCTGGCAGGACCAAGGAGTCCGTAGTTCTGACATTTACGAGCAGTCATAAATTTAGCTAGGGTACAGGCAACCGGACGCGCCTAAAGGGAAGGTCAGTGAGGACAGGTCAGAACTTGTTACAGTTGCCTGTGAATGAGGGCCAGTATGATTGAGTTGCCTCGTTCAAGCTTCCTACGGAAGATGGGATGAAATGTATATGTCCACACCATGGAGAATTCGAATTCTTTCGAATTCCCGGCGTGGGGTGTGCAAGTCATTCCACAAAAGAGAGACTTTCACCATATTCCGAACTGAACGGACGTGACCCTTGCACGCTCCGAGACATAGCTTGCCGATCGTGTAACGCCGTAACTTAAAGCTAAGAATACATTAATTTAACAGTGTGGTTTGGAGAACAAAGGTGAATAAACGTCATTTGGATTAACTCCCAGAATACCGATTTCTTCGGCATCGCTACACTGAGACTCATGCAAACCGACCCAGCTAGTTTCCCGTACCTATACCGATCTTCCTTAGTTGATCTGTGAGGACAACTTGCAGTAGCCATCATACACTGTCCTAAGGTAGAAACAGGTGTAGCAGGGATAGCACCATTCCGACTGAGCTGATACAAACAAAGGCGGGTTGGAAGAGAGCGGTGTTAATATGTAAGTTAGGCATGATCTACACTGTAAAGCCTGTACTGACAGAGGACTTGTGTATAAAGCAAAAGGAAGAATTTTCGATAACATTTTACATGTGCGAAATATACACTTGACGAAAGGTCGACTGTATTCATAAGAGACAGACCCGTCTTCTCGTCAGAGAGGATGTTACATAGGGACTATTACCGCAAGAGTTCAGTTGGGGAAAAAATCTCTGGTCGTAGGCATCAGGGGACCTAACGCCGGGACGAACTGATTGGCAGTGAACCGCCAGTCGTAAAGTAACTTTCTCCCACTCTCTCTCTCTGACAGTAATATGATAACGAAAATGTTCGCAATATCGGACAAGGAGAAGCCCGAAATAGAAAGTGTAAGAGGTTTAAACTTGGCGGGTGTCAAGTATACGACCGTTCAAGTGACTAGACTGCCGTTATAGCGGAATCTACTAGAAATAGGGCATAATCTGCTGTACTGAGCTTGGACTGACAAAGGCCCTGTATATATTTTATATACATTTATTAACGTGTTTAACATGTAAAATGTAAATATCCTTGACATTATGACAAATGGCTTACTACTGCAGACAGTGCTCTGACAAAAGACAGACCCGTCTTCTCGTCAGGGAGGGCGCCCCACAAAAACAAGACCGAAAGTGTCGAACAGTAATAAATATCTGGTCTTGAGCCCCAGATTTGGTTCAACATCAAGACTGACTGACTGACTGACTGACTGAGCGTCAGTCACAATATGATTTTGCCATTGACTGACAGTTCAGTTCAGATCAGTTCAGTTGGAAGTCAGAGGTCCAGAGTGTCGAGTCGAAGATAGTGATTTGTGAAATGTTGTAACAAGTTGTATAGAGATCTAATAAATTCAATCATCAAATCCAAAACCCGTTTTATAAGTCACTCAGACCCCCAATATGTGACAGTATGAGACACATAAATTCACTGTTATCAGAAATAAAAAGTTTTAATACGCATTGAAACAGTTACTACGGTGCAGTAGTTACTTCGCTTTAAACAGTTAAACGAGAAGTGACACACAAACATTTGGTAACGTGCGGAGAAGAAGAATCGACACAGTAGTGTAACCGTCCCTTGGTTCTGCTAGCTCCGGTAGGGAAATTCAGCTCCTCTCAGGCCGTGTTGACTGGCCACGACTTGGGTGATTAGTGGGGCTTTAGGCGTAGGAAAGTCACACTCAACACCAATTAACTGTTCTAAGTTTTTATTCAGTAAGCACTATATAAATGTTAACTGCACCGTAGTGACTCACTTCACAGATTAGTGGATGTAGCTTCCTTACTGTTTACTAAAACTCGCACGTTAATAATCACCACAGGGGGTGTTTACGGGGATCAGAACACGTGTACCCCCGGTGAATGTAAATTTCAGAGTCCTCCTTGCCAAGCACCCTCTGAATGGCAAAGATTTGCCCTGGTTGCCCAAAATTCGGGCAAAGGACCTCCCACTTCAGATGATGATTGGCTGGACCGGGCAGACTGGGAGGTTGCTTACCTTTCTCCTCCAATTAGGAAAGCGAATATCCACTAGTGTGCAGCTTAGGGGTGAACTTTGCCACCTGCTGCGTGGCTGTCAAACTGAGATTTTGGGGTAGCAGGAAACGACGCTGCTAAAATTATGACTTCCCCTTTCAAGTTTAGAATTTCTAAAGAACCCGGTCTCGTGTTACGCATTAAATTGACTGATTTACGGACGGGCAGCTGGCTTCAAGCTTGACCCAAGCCGCTTGCTGCGTGTTTCAGGGGGGAAAATCTCAAATTGTGAGACGAAAGCGAGGAATTTCACAGAACCCTAACCATACACAAAACCAATTGACCATACCGTAAGCTCGACAGTTACAGTAGAAATAATGTTTTGTCATTACACTACACTGAGCACTATATTAAAATGGAAGAAAATGCTGAAATATTATGTGGAAGTAACAATATAGTGAAGTCGTGGATGTTATTTCTGGTTTCCAGTCCCAGCTGGAATCAAGCTGGAACATAAAGCAGTTCACAATTGGGTCGAGCAATTCTCGCAATGACATTCGAAAATTGCAGATGATGCCCGACCCCGACCAGGAGCGGAAGTTGCTGAGACAACGGTCAGAAGACTTCTATGCTGCGGGTTTCGACGCAATGGTAAAGCGATGGGACAAGTCTATCAATGATATGTTGGGATTTTGGACTTTATCCATCGTCCTGGTTTTTNGTACAAGTATATCAATGTTGGTGCACGATATGTTGAGAAGTACATGTATTTTCCAGGTCCGAATGTCACATGTTTACGTTTTATAACCATTTGTGACCTATATACTGACTGTCTGTCGTATATGAACATTAACATAAGATGAATTCATTCTTATACACCTCTTATCTCATACATTTTTTTTCCTTGGCACTACAGACCCAGTGGGCCTAGGCCTACCTCCATGAAACTCTCCGTTTCACTTCGGTTTTACTAGATCTTAGAACTCCTTGGGCGGGTCATCAGCTCGTCGCAAGGCCTCTACCTGTACACAAACACAGAAAAACGCGCACACACACAAACTAAACATCCATGCCCTGAGTCGATTCGAACCCACGATCCCGGTTTCCAAGCGAGCGAAGACAGTGCATGCCTTAGACCGCTCGGCTACCGTGACCGGCTTTATCTCATACATACTCTTGGTAAATTAACTCAGTTCTAAACAGTCTGGGCATTTCATACGTGCTTTACTGATTAAAATGATATGGACCCCTTTAGATTACCCTTAATACGCATAATTAATTCATGGTAAGCAAAGCGAGTACCAAAATCAGTTTGTCAGCTGAATATCTAGGTCAAGCAAACAAGAAAATGTAAAGAGAACAATGAACTTGCCAAGTTACTGACCTAGCAGTTTGGGATTAGTTCACAGTAAGGTGGCAAGTCTATAACTTGCTCCATATAGCTCTATATTTCATGCGTTAGAAGGATATCTTCATTCTGTGAAGTAAGTTTCCTCAAATATCCCGACGTAACTTCTTTGCTGCTCTAAACACGTGAGCTTATGTGCCCATCAATGGTAACTCGTCCATTTGTTCCACCTTAAGAAGCTGCATAATAGTGGGATAAGTTAGGGTGAATCGGGCCAATGGCCTATTAGGATTGTTTGTAGGAGAGCCTCGCGTTACTAATGGCGCTGCTATCGTTACCCTCACTGTATATTTTTGAACCCTACAGAGATTGTGAAGGGAACATAACTGCGTGGATAGGAGAACGTTTTTGAATGATACATTTCTGTTTAGAGTTTGGTGTTTTAGGTAATTTAAAAACAGTTAGTTTTAAGACGTTGCAGTTTAGGCAGACATCCTGTACTGCATTACAATTTCTTGCTATTTTTATTGAGGTGAAGACACACTCACGTATCCTGAACTGCCAGCGATGTTAACCGTTGTTAATTTTCAGTAAACCGGCTAGGGTGAATAGGCCCATTTTGGGAGATTTTAAACGTTTAATTTTTGTAATGCAGTTCCCATTAACTGGAGTAAGAATACCACCTGCCAACACAGCAAAGTACCTCGGAATGTCACTTGACGCCAAACTGCGATGGAAGGAGCATATTAAGAAGAAGCAAGAGGAACTGCAAATAAAATTTCGAAAAATGTACTGGCTGCTCGGACGTCGACAAGCTGCTCCTGTATAAACAAATGCTGCCACCAGTCTGGACATATGGCGTCCAACTATGGGGATGTGCGAAAAAATGCAACATCGAAGTAATCCAGTAATACCAGAACAAACTACTAAGACGCATAGCAGATTCGCCCTGGTATGTACGCAACAGGGACCTCCATCGAGACCTCGGTGTCCAAACAGTCGCATCCATTATTGCAAGATACGCCACCTCACACGAAAACCACTTCGACAACACGTCAGTGAAGAAGCGTCCAGGCTCCTAATGTGGGAAACCTAACCAGGCGACTCAAACGGACCAAACTTTACTAACTAGCCAAGCAGCCCGACAGCTAAGAGATCCGATGGGCGAACTTAACTTCACATAATCTTAGTAACTTAGTGTCAAATTAAAACAGATTGTTAGTTCAAGGGAACTAGTCTGTGTAACATTTTGCTTACATCTTGTAGCAGCCAGTAAATAAAAAAAAGTTCCCATTAATAGTCCTACTTTGCTTCTACGCAGTAGAGAAGTTCTGGTCGGCAGAAGATGTGAATAAAGCTCTAAAAGCTTTCCGAGAAGGCAGAAGCATTAAGTATTCAGCAGGACTTCTCAAAGTAACGTAAATATGCCAGAGTCACAGAGTAATTGTTGAGGGTGGCCGCGCCATAGCTGAAGCGGTTAGTCGCTGGCTTCCCACCGCGGCGACCCGGGTTCGATCCCGGGTCTGATCAAGTGGGATTTGTGGTGGACATAGTGGGGCTGGGGCAGGTTTTCTCCGAGTACTTCGGTTCCCCCTGCCAATCTACATTCCACCAATGCTCCACAATCACCCTCACCTATCATCTGGGGCTGGTAAAATAGGCCAGAAGTGGCCGCAGTACAAGGGATTTGGTCCCACCCCACTAGCAATAAAAAAATTGTTGAGGGTAACATCACGAAGTGAAAAGGTGGCCAAACGGTATTGAGCCCTGGAAACAAGAACTCCTCGCCTTTATGAAGCGGTGGTTTCTTATTCGGGTGAATACGACAATGTAGAACTTCACAGAACTTCACGCAACACTTCAGGTTAGTATCCAGTCACAGTAGAAAAAGTATGCATATATTGTCACGTGTTGGAGTGACTGTAGACGCAGTTTGGATTGGTGACTGGATTGACCACTTCAACGCACGACTCATGACTACATTTAATTATAGCACCATTACTAATCACCACACTTTACAAATCACTAGAACATACGCTAAGTTTTTCCAACCTGCAGTGTCTTCACTAGTCGTTTCCCGGTAACGACTTCTAACAGTGGAGATTCTTCAGTCAGAGTCAGAGTTACTTTACGACTAGTGGTTTACCGCCAATCAGTTTTCCTTTGCGCCAAACCCCTTCAGACTCAAGACCAGCTGTTTTTCGACTGAACCCTTATGGTTATAGTCCTTTTTTTGTCCGCTCTGATGGGAGGATAGGTCTGTTTTACAATGCTGCTGGCCCTCACCAGCGCAGTCATACTCGGGTCCGAGTCCCGCGGAAGTCATGACTATATATTACTGTCTCAAATTCTAAACTCCCCCAACCTGGCTGGTCAGGTCCCCATATTTATATCCTGTAGGAATGTTATATTTTAGCGTCCTGTTGCACTGATTTAAGTCCATGATTTATTTTATCCGTCTTCTAGTGCATACATTCATCNCATAGTCCTTATGTAACATCCGCTCTGATGGGAGGATAGGTCTGTTTTACAATGCTGCTGGCCCTCACCAGCGCAGTCATACTCGGGTCCGAGTCCCGCGGAAGTCATGACTATATATTACTGTCTCAAATTCTAAACTCCCCCAACCTGGCTGGTCAGGTCCCCATATTTATATCCTGTAGGAATGTTATATTTTAGCGTCCTGTTGCACTGATTTAAGTCCATNCCTTTTCGTCGCCTCCTACGACTCACAGGCCTACGGTGGATGTATTCGAGGAATAAGAATACCGGTAACAAGGTAAAGCTAGCCCTATAACAGGCCGTAAGGGCCCATATAGGGTTGTGAGACTCCGAGGCTCCAACATTTTCTAGACCCACAGATGGCGGTGATATCAGTCTTACGCCCTGTGGCCGCCGTTTACCCCCAGGAAAATTCTTGGTACTCATTTCTGTTAGAAGCTAAGTCGACTCCAGGGCCATAGTGCGGCTGGAAAAATTAGGTCAATTGAAAAATCCTCTGACCTCATCGGAATACAAACCCGCGACCTTACGGCTTGTAGCATAATGCCTCAACCAACTACGCTACCGCGTACTATCGGTAATAATAATGATTGTAATAAAGTTTTTATTTTCTCATTCTATTAAATTGTTATGCCTGATACAAAATATTTTCTTTCTTTCTTGAATATTGTGTTGAGGCTTTCCTGCTGCTTAAGCACCTCACGACCTGAATATCTTTCCATTTTTTAGAACTGAATTGCCACCAAATATTCCAACAGACTGGGATGTACCCAGAAAACGTTTGCTATTCTACGCTACAACGGATCAAAAATAAAATAAATATGTAATACAGAGATTTATGATTATGTTCTGGTGATTCGTCACTCCGAAACGACTGTTCATGTACGAACCACAGGATATTATATTCGACAAGATGGCAGTTTTTCTAATAATTTGTTCTTGATATTTTTAGCATTAATATTTTGTTGAAATTGGTTAGTATATGAATGTCATATTTTTGTTTCCTGGTTTCTTATTATAAGATTTGAGGTTTCAGTTACTAGACATGTCTTACATGTATGCATCAATTGTTTTGATTTTGTCACTGGTTTCCGAAACTATTGAGTCATCATGTGAATAACAAAGAATTAATAATTCAGTCCATTTTATATACGAGCATTAGAATGCCAGCAGCACTGGAATATTACAGACGAACCATAAATAATAATAATAATGATAATAATTCAGTTCATTTATTAATATGCTTGATAACAACTAAAAGCCAATTAGAAGGAAGCACTGAAGAAAAGAAACATTAATCCGGAAGAAGAGAACAGATATGGATAAGGAAAGAGAGAAAGTAATGCAAGAAAACTGAAAACTAAATAACATAAGGGTATGAAGAGAATCCCGTAAATTTTGTTAAAGATGTTATTAACAGATCTAACAATATCAGTTAAAGAAAAGAACTCTATTAAAAATGTCACTCGACGGGGTTTTGGATTGGATATTGAATTTAGTGACAAATTACAGGTTGTAACTATAAGTAACTACATCAGTCTCACGTAATTACACACTCCAAATATCACTGTAACTACAGCACACATAGTCTTCTCTCTCTTCACGAGACACTTCCGGGTAACGGATTTTAACAGTGGAGATTCTTCAGCTTCTGTACTAAGTGTTCTGATCACAGACTCCAATACAATTTTCTCAATGCTTGAACTAACTCCCAGGCTGGCAGCCATTTCACACCAACCTCCTAGTCTTGTCTTCACACACTGCTCCAAACCGTCCTGGTTATAACATCTTGACACGGACCGCACAGAAAACACCGTTCCTCTGTTGCTGTTCAGTTGTTGCTTCTTGATAATCTGCTGCCTAGCAACGGACGTTGTTCCGTTACGTCGCCGCCGTTGCCTAGAAACGAATGTTTCAAAGCCTTTCGCTAGTAATGGCTGTTTATTTGGCTCCACATTTCTAGCTTTGAACAAATATGCCACAGAATAAAATAGGATATTTGCAGATTATTATTATTATTATTATTTTAAGTTGGTCATTTAATGATGTTATCTATTGTAGGATGATTAATGACTGTGGAGCAGTTGGTGGAACGAGAACTGGCACGGAAGCAAACTGCTCGGATAAAGTAAGTCCCAGCGTAATAATAATTCAATTCAATTAAGTTGTTTGTTATTTATGTGCCGAGTCAGCAGCTACAGGACCAATTACAGAAAGAGCACAGTGTATGTAGTTACTGTTAGCACAGTTTAGATACTAATAATTACATTACAGAGAAAGAAAGGCATAAAGGCAACGGCCACAAGGCCAGTTTCGGACGTAGCACAGTGGAAACAATTATTCTTTCTACCTCACACAACAGAGAAAAGCATAAGGGTAATAGTAATAAGAAAACAATACCAATAGGCAACAACCTAGCTATCCTTGTAACAGGCCGTGAAAATCGTAGGGTTGTGAGACGTCGAGGCTCCCACATTTTGTCGACAATCGGCTCACAGATGGCGGTAAGTTTGTCAGCCTTACGCACCGGCCGCCCTTTAACCCCAAGAAGATTCCTGGTACTCATTTCTGTTAGAGACCGAGTCGACCCCAGGGCCACAATGCGGCTGGAAGGACTAGGACAATTGAAAAATCCAGTAACCTCATTGGGAATCGAACCCGCTACCCTCCCGCTTTTATCATAATGCCTCAACTAACTTCGCTAAATAAGTAACACCATAATTATGAGAAAATGAACGAAGTGAAACTAGTAATAGAAATTGATTAATCTTCGTTTCTTTTTCTGTGCTAACTCACTAGAACAAATACATGTATATATATATATATGTCAGACTGCTTCTCTTGCTACCTTGCCTTAAAAATCATAAGCCATGTTGAAATTAGGTGAACCAATGAATAGTTATCGGTTGTTTTGATGAAACTTGATTTATTGGAANGCTCCAAACCGTCCTGGTTATAACATCTCGACACGGACCGCACAGAAAGCACCGTTCCTCTGTTGCTGTTCAGTTGTTGCTTCTTGATAATCTTCTGTCTAGCGACGGACGTTGTTCCGTTACGTCGCCGCCGTTGCCTAGAAACGAATGTTTCAAAGCCTTTCGCTAGTAATGGGTGTTTCTTTGGCTCCACATTTCTAGCTTTGAACAAATATGCCACAGAATAAAATATGATATTTGCAGATTATTATTATTATTATTTTAAGTTGGTCATTTAATGATGTTATCTATTGTAGGATGGTTAATGACTGTGGAGCAGTTGGTGGAACGAGAACTGGCACGGAAGCGAACTGCTCGGATAAAGTAAGTCCCAGCGTAATAATAATTCAATTCAATTAAGTTGTTTGTTATTTATGTGCCGAGTCAGCAGCTACAGGACCAATTACAGAAAGAGCACAGTGTATGTAGTTACTGTTAGCACAGTTTAGATACTAATAATTACATTACAGAGAAAGAAAGGCATAAAGGCAACGGCCACAGGGCAAGTTTCGGACGTAGCACAGTGGAAACAATTATTCTTTCTACCTCACACAACAGAGAAAAGCATAAGGTTAATAGTAATAAGAAAACAGTACCAATAGGCAACAACCTAGCTATC